>NW_026723415.1:0-5995 GCF_029784015.1 Lycium ferocissimum | reverse complement strand
TAAAAGGGAAGACAAATATAATAATGGAATCCCAAAATGCTTACTCTGAAATACGAATCATGCATATCAATGTCATGTATCATCGGCTCTAATGGGGTGAGTGACATAAGTAAATGATCATCATATGCTTAGTAACACGTCATAACATAATAACTTATCATATGAAGACGATACTTAGATGTGGGATTTGCCAAACAATGTGAGATTGGCCTAAACCAATGTGGGATTGGCCTAAACCGCTTGTGGGATTTGCCTAAACCAATGTGAAATTTGCCTCATCATTGGGTTTGCCCCACCATTGGGTTTGCCCCATCGCAGGTTGCCCTTGTGGTTTTTTGCCAGCCTACATTTAGTAGTCGTATTCAAAATTCATACGTATAACATATAACGTGTCCGGCCCTCCGGTGAGGGGGCTCGATCATGAATCATCATATCATCATATTATCACATATCGTATCACATACCACCACATACGGTCAAGTAATGGGACCGGCGGACGAACGTGGTCGCACCCTCTTTGGCGCCTGACACGCCATGCGCCGAATATTGTATATCTCCAAACACATCTTCACCGTATCATCATACTTGAAAACACGTCATACTTCGGAAAACACATCATACTTCGGAATATAGCATAGTGCGCACGATAACATACCGGCCGGGACTCGGCGAAAGTGGTAATATCGAGAATGCGCGGCGAGAATCGTGATAATCATATGCATATAAGACATCATTACGGACTCAACGGAAGGAATGATCAAATGAACTTTCATTTAAAAGCAAAACAATAGTCAAATCAAGTTTCCTCCAAATGTCACTCGGGAACATATCGAATAGAGCTTTAGAAATTATAGTTACATATCAAAAATCTTATCGCATAAAAATCCTCATTTCAAACTCGACGGATAAATAGCGATCATACTCGGAGGTCGGAATCATAGCCACGTTAAGCTCTTTCAAGGTCGTCGAACTATACAAAGGAAAGTCGCGGGACCACGGACGACGTCAACCCAATCGGGCCCTTATGAAAGTTTGGGGATATTATTCGTTATCAAATCATCTATGAACGTTTCGAAGCGATCCGGAGCCCATTGTGAGAAAGTTACGGTCGTTCGTAGTTACAAAATCTTTTAAAGAACAAAATCTCTTATGAAACTTTTGAAATCCAATCATACAAAAGACATAAGGACCATAGTCCCTGTCACGACCCAACCCGTGGACGTGACCAGTGCCGGATGGCACCTGAACGCATTCATAGATCGAGGTCGCAAGCAGTGAAGCATACGGACATAAATACCAAAGGCTGTCTCGGATTATATCAAGCTGTCTCAAAACAAATCTCAAACACAATAGAATATATATATCAAAGGCGAAACAAGGCTGTCAAATGGCGCAACGGCCCAAAACATATACAAATGCAAGCGACAAGGCACCGCACGGCGGAATGGGATGGCCCCAAACACGACATACAAACACAGGCGTCGGAGATGGGGCGTAACCCACATACGTGTCCCCGGGACCTAAACGAGACAAACGGAATCATATGACGGGGACGGGGACCCCCCGTGCCCCGAACAAATATATACAAATGCAACGAACGGATATATATAAAATATGAGCTCGGAGAAAAGGAGCACTCCCAACGGCGGATAAAGGTGTCCTAAAGGCGGTGGGTCCACCAAGCGTAACGTGCGTACGCTGCGGGCATGAGCGCGACCCCGAAGAAAGGGGATCGTGTACGAAATATGTCTTGAGTATGCAACGAAAATGTAGTATACAAATCGAATCGTAATCGAAATAAAGTACGGAAAGTAAATGCATTTCCAAAATATCAAAATGTTACTTCAAAATATAAATCATGCGAGGGGCACGAAATATGGTCGCGCGCACATCGATGGCGCCATAACACGGCATAACACCGAGAAAGTTTCAAATCTCCGTATCCGTCATATCCAAACCGGCATATATCGCCATACACGGCATAACATCAAAATAGCGAAACCGGCCCTCGGCCGAGGAGCTCGGTGAACCATAAACACGGCATAACAGGAGTATATCATAATGCGCACGACAACGAAGCGACCGGGACTCGGCGAAAGGTATAACAAAATGCACGAACGGAGTCGTGAGGAATCATATGCATAAAATCATCGTCATAAATCCAAAAGATAAGTAATATAGTCATATTTGAAATCGGAATAATAATTACAACATTCTCTTTCAAAAGTTGTCAAAATTACATAAAGGAACGTCGCGGGACCACGACGAGTGTAGACCGAGCTGGGCCTTTATGGAAAACATCGTCTAACATCATACAACCTTCTACGAAAATCTCAAGGAAATCCGAGCTTTTTTTGGTGAAAGTTATGGGCGTTCGTAGTTTTTGAATCGTTAAAGAATAAACTCTTAAAAAAAGACCAAACTTTTATGCAACCTTTATAAATCAAGAATTCCAAGAACATAGGATCAATATTTCATAACATCAACCTATGAATATCAAGAAACAAATGCGTATCATAGACATGCTCGGATTGTGGAATAGAGTTTCCTCGAAGTTCGTGTCATAGCCTATTTTTAACTAAGGCATGCCAAAGAAAGAGAAGGTTGCTTTACATACCTCAAACGCTCTCAATATAATCCAAGCTCAAGCTAAATCCCGCACGTCTCGGGCTGCCCAAGGTCTACAAATAATTCATAATATGCCAAACATTAGCTATAACCATTTTGGGCATTTAATTCCAATTTCGCCACCAATTCTCGAGAAATTTGGGCGACATTTCCCCCAATAAATAGATACTAGAAAATTTAACTCGGCCAAATCAATCAACAACAACAACAACAACCAACCTAACAACATCCATAATCAATTCGAAAAGGCAATACAACAATAATAACTCTTTTTTCCATCATTCAACAACATTCATATATTCACTTCAACGTGACACCTTCAAGCCAACATTGTGACATACATTCAAATACCAGCTAAATGAACCATACCAACAATATTTAAAGACATTCTAGCAATTCATACAACATTTCCAACAATCCAAATTTTCTCACTCTACCCGAAACAACAACCCCAAACTAGAGAACACCACTATAACCACTATAACATATTCCTCATTTCAATTCATGATTTGCATCCACAATTCACATTCTACAATGCCTATTCTCATCAACATACAAATTACATTAAATATACAATAACCTCCAAATCAGTCCGCAACAATTACAACATCAATTTGAGTCATTAAACATTCATTTCCAACATAGAATTCATTACGACAACATTCAAAATACTAATCAACAATGATCTGTTCTTTGTCATCAATAGCCTACATTCGGCCAACCCTACATATATACATGTATAGATGATTCTCATTCATTTCTTCACCTTACAACGATCACAACATGCAAACTAGACTTCAATTCATCACTTTAATACAACATAACACACACACATCACACGTGCCAGCCTCTGTACATATGGCCTCGGCTTCAACATACTTTATTTCATGATTTTCATCCATATTAACATACTACAACACATACAACCTTTATAACACATAAAACATAATGAAATCTCACCTTTCTTCTTCGACTCCCCAATTGGCTAGGGTTTCCGATCTACAACGGGTGATTGGATGACCCGAACAATGCTTCCACACTACTTAGGGACCTCAAAATAGTGGTTTTGCATCAAAAAATAATTTTGGAAGGGCTTGAATGAAAGTTGATTTTCTTAGCTTGGTAAACCTTTTCAACTCCTTGGTTCCTTTTTTTTTCTAAGTGTTGTAATGACTAAAGATGACTTAGAAGTCATCTTTTAATCTAAGACTAGAGTTGCACATGATCTTGGCCTGCTTAATGTGTTGGAGCAATAAAAATTGAACCTGAAATGTGTGGGCCATTTCTAGAGCCACGCGGCTAAGACCATGGAAAATGCATGATTTTCAGTTCCACTAATTCCAATTTTGGTCCCAAAAATTTTCCTAATTGTTCCATAGCCAACAAATTCATGAACAACTTATGTCTCAAAATAAAATCGAAGGTCAAAAGTCTCGACTCTGTATCCCGGAATGGTTTTGTCCTTAACTTATCATAATTAATCCGGATTATTCCAATGTACAAAAAATGCGGGATATAACAGTCCGACTATATTAAAATGCGAACATGACGAAACAAATATGAATCATAAACATGCTCGGATCATAAGAGTAGAGTTACCCCAAGGCACAAATCATTGTCATATCTTACCACTAAAAAAGACATGCCAAAAAGAAAGGAAAAGTAAGTTTTTACCTCATTCACTTCCTAAATTAATCCGAACTTAAGTCTCGGGCTCTCAGAGCTCTGATAACGACGATAAATACCAAACATTAACTTTAGATACTTAAAACTCCAATCCCAAACTAGCACTTAATTTTATACGAAATTTGGGCAGCATTTCCCTATAAATTCAACAACCGAGAAATTCAACTCGACGAATCATCAACAACAATACCAACAACCATTCCAACAATATCAATAAGTAATTTCAAACGCATTCTAACATTAACAACCTTCATCCACATAATTCGACGACATTCAATTTACCTTCAATTCAACTACATATATTCAAATCAATATCGACGCTCCCACATTCAAATACTAATCCAAGATCATTCAAACAATATTCAAGAACACTTCTAAACAATCCATGCACAATGTTCAAAACAACCCAACCAATACACTATGCCCTTTGAAACCTCTCCTAAATTCAATAAGATGACAACAATACATTTTCTTTCTTCCAAGTTCATCACTACACCAATAATCCATACATTTACAACATTATTTCCATAAATTAAGAAACTATATTAGAATCACTTTAGGTTCCAAATCAGTCCCTGACAACAATTACAACTTCAACTTGGATTATTAAACTTCATTTTCATCATAGAATTCATAACGACAACAACCAAAATACTAGATAACATTGGTTCATTCCTTACACACCAAACAACCCACTAGTCACGACCCAATCAACGATATTTTATGAGTTTCATTCATTTCTACACGTTACAACAACACCCAAACATGCTAAATACAATTAATTCATCCTTCTGACACACACTTGCATGCACACGCGCCAAACACGCACACACACACGGCTACAACGACATCCATATTTTCATGAATTTCATTCATTTCCACACGCCACAACATGCACAAATCATCCGCAACATATAAAACAAGATTAAACCTTACCTTTTCCTCTTCCTCTTCCAACTTGGCTAGGGTTTGCGATTGATAAAACGACGGTTTATTGACTCAAACAACAACTCCACGTTAACAAGGACCCTTCAATTAGTGGGTTTGCTAGAAGGAAATATTTTTTTGCTCAAGATTTTTGGTCTCCAATTTTTGCTCTCATGGCCGAATGGTGCCTTATTTTTGCTCTCCAAGTTTCTTGAATTTTCTCAAGTGTGGAAGAATGATGACTAATTACTTGACTTGGTCATCCTTTGCCTATATATAAATATATCTCTTGCAATATAAGATGAACACATGTCTTCTTTAATGGCTTGAATTAATTGGCTAGCCATGTGTGGGTGCCAACGTGGCCCCGTGGCCCTTGGCCATTCGGTTTATTTCATGAAATATTCCTTCAACTTATAGCCCTTAATTTTCATGAAATGCTTAACTTCCCATAATTCACTTTTAACCCCAAATTTTCCTTATTCCAAATTTACTCTTAACACTCCATACCAATAAAAGATGAATATGAAACTTATGCATCTTAACAAAGTCGGAAAAAAATAGCCTTGTCAATAACTTGTCACAACCAACTTAAAATATTCCAACGTACAAAATACGGGATATAACATAAGGTCCAAAAATCTTCATCAAAAAATAGTTTCTCCTAGCAATTCAACCAATTGGAAGGTCATCTTTAACGTGAGATAGTTGTTGGAGTCAAAAAATTCGTTTTTTCGTTTGCAAACCCCAGCCA
>NW_026723414.1:0-6329 GCF_029784015.1 Lycium ferocissimum | reverse complement strand
TTTCCAAAAATCGTTCCATCTACGAAAGTTATGGACGTTCGTAGTTTCGGAGTCGTTTAGGAACAAAACTCTTTGAAGGCAAAACTTTTAGGCAACTTTTGAAATCCATTCATGAAAAGGGCACAAAGATCATAGCATGACCATATTAAGAATGCTAACATCAATAAGCGAACATGAATCATAACGTACTCGAAATCTAGGAGTGGAATTACCTCGAAGCTCGTGTCATAGCCTAATTACACTAAGACATGCCAAAGGAAGAAAGGGTGAGCTTTACATACCTCTTCCCTCAAGCTAATCCAAACTTACGTCGTGGACTTTCCAAAATCTACAATACGTTATTAAATACTAATATTAGCTAAAGATATTTAGGGACCCGATTACAAACAAACACCAAATTCTACAAATTTGGCAGCACTTCCGCAAATGCAACGCCCAGAATTCAACCGCCAAATTCATCAACAACCATACCAACAAACATTCCAACAACATCAACCATTAATTCAAAACACATTCTAACATTAATAACCTTCTTTCACATAATGCGGCGACATTCACTTATATTCAATTCAACCGCATATATTCAAACCAATATTCATGCTCACACATTCAATTATTAATCCGAACCCATTCAAATAATATTCAAGAATACTTTAAACACTTCACACAATTTTTTCAACAATCCAAACACTACTCCATTTCACCCGAAATCCTCTCCAAACCCGAAAAACAACACTAACATATTTCCTTCTTCCAAAACTCATAAACTACATCAACAATCTATATGTTAACAATGTCATTATCCTAAATATAAAATTTACATAAAGCTAAATTGACTTCCAAATCAGCCCACAACCATCACAATTCAAATTGATTCATTAAACTTTCATTATCAACATAGAATCCACACGACAACAACAAACCAAACGCTAAACAAAATTATTTCATTCTTGACATACATACTACATATACACGGTTCCCAAAACCATTCTTAGCTACAACATCAACATTCCATTTTCATGATTTCCCTCCATTTCTACACACTACAACAACACACAAGCATGCTAAATACGATTAGTTCTTCACCCCTACACAACACCACACAACACACACCACACACACACACACACGGGTACACCCCAACATCCATGTTTTCTATGATTTTCATCCATTTTTACATACTACAACACACATAAACCATACATAACATATAAAAGAAAGATTGAACCATACCTTCTTACCCACTTTTTTCACTTGCTAAGCCCCTTTTTCTTGCAGAAAAAGTGCTTTGCTTGTCCTAACAACTACCTCAGTTAAAGAGCACCTTTCAATTATTAGGAAACTAGAAGAAAATAATTTTTGATCAATTTTGAACTTAATTTTCCATGGTCATGGCCGAACAACCCCTTATGTTTCTCTCCATGTTTCTTGAAATTTCTAAGGATGAAAGTGATGAAATAAGATGACTTCGTCATCTTTTTATTTCACATAATAGCCAACCATGTGGCCATGGCCCACATACCACATGGCCGGCCACATGGTCCCCTAATTCTTTTTTTTTCTTTCATGAACTTATCACTTTCCAAAAATAACATTTGACCCCAAATGTTTCCTTAATATTTCCATGCCACAATATCATGTACACTTATATCTTAAAATACGATTGTGGTTAAAATCTCGACTTCACATCCCGGGATAGTCTTGTCCTTAACTTATCGAGGTTGACTCGAATTATCCCGACGTACGAAATACGGGATATAACACATATAAAAAATTGGGACGATTCAAGTTTCCGAGGTAGATCTAGTTCATAAGCCATCGGCCTACCTTACGCATAATTTTAAAGGTCCATATATTGAGGACTAAGCTTTCCTTCTTGCCGAATCTCATTACTCCTTTCATCGGCAATACTTTTAAGAATACCCAATCATTAACCTAGAATTCCAAGTTACGTCGACGGTTGTCCGAAAGATTTATGACGACTCGGGTTGTCAACAACCGATCTCGAATAAGATTACTCTTTTCCAATGCTTGCTGGATCAATTTGGGACCTATTAGTTGTGTGTCCCCTACTTCAAACCACCCAATTGGTGATCTACGCTTCCTTCCCTGTAAAGATTCATATGGGGCCATCTGGATATTGGAATGATAGCTGTTATTGTATGCAAATTCAATAAGCGGCAAATGATCATCCCAATCACCTCTGAAATCTAATACACATGCCCGCAACATATCTTCCAAGGTATGAATAGTGCGCCAAGATGTCCGTCGTGGTGAAATGCTATGTTGAACTTGAGTTTCCAAAACATTCTTGAAAGGATTTCCAAAAATTTGCTTTAAATTATTGTCACGACCCAACTCCGTAGGCCGCGACACGTGCCCTAGTTGGGCACTCGTACGTACCTTTAACCCGAATTAGCAAAATATTAAAGATAAACAAAAGATAATAATCTAACAAGGACAAGTGGGCATGCCGCACAAGGCCGATAAGGCCGTCACAAAACATGGATAAACTCTAAAACGAAACGAAAACTACGAAACAAAATAAACCCACACCACATGCTACGTCCCCTTTAAAACAAAAATAATCATATGACGGGACGGGGCCCCGCCGACCTTAATAAATACGACAATCAAGCAAAAATTTTATACCAAAATACGGGCCCCAAGCGGGGCACTTCAAAAACCGAAGAAAAACCAAAACCCCGGCTCCCAAAACCTTTCCACTCCCGGACGAAACCCCAATTTAAAAGAGGGGGGGGTCAAGATAAAAAGGGGATCAATATGAAAAGCGAAAAAATGAAAAACAAAACTAAAATCGAAGGGAAATGTGGGGAAAAACAACGAGACGCATAGCTAATCAAAAAATCCCGCCCGTAAATCATACGAAATTTTAGGGGAAAACATATGCAAAAGCCCTTCTAGGGGGACTCTGAAAAAAAAGGCAGGCGCCCCCTTCCCGTCCCGCCCAAAAACACACCCCCCATAGAGAATTTTCCCCAAACAAATCAAAATCCCGGGCCACGCACATCACAAACCGATACCAATGTACGTAAGGGAAATCATACCCGTAACCCATTCGGTAATACCGCCCTCCCCCGGGGAGCGCGGCGAACAATAAAAGAAAGTACGTTTGAGAAAAACCCCCCTCTCCCTGGGCTGGAAAAATTTTGGAGGACCCAAACAGTGGGGAAGGAGAAACTAAGAATCAAAATAACGTATATATTTTCCAGAGACTCACAAAAGGCGATAAAAATGAAAAAATCGTATCAATGAAATGGGAGGAGTCAAAAAGACGTCCCTTTCGACGTCACGAGATTATGTCGGGGGGGGGAACATTGGGAGCGTACATCAAAACGTTTCATGGACTTATTAAATATTTAAAATGATTTTTTTTAGTACCCAAAACATTCCTTGGCCGCCAAGAAAACCGAATTAAAAAAGGGGGAAAGTCGGAAATAGTGGGCCCACCGGTAAATTTGAGGTGGGGACGTAAATTACATATGTTCAACTTAAAGATCATTTACAAGGATTTTGGGAAAACCGAAATGCATTTATACAAGTTTTAAAGGTTTAAACAATTTTTCTAACTAATCGCAAAATATTTAGTTAAATTTCCCGACCGAATAAAAAGGGGTTTTTTGGGGACGAGGATTCCGGGGAAACAGGGCCCCGAGGCCCAAAAACAAGCCTAATGCATCTAGGACGTGTTTAAATTGGGAAAACGGGAGAGCTTTACAATTTTCCCCCGGCCTTTCACGATTCCCAAAAAAATCAAATCCCGTTTCGTCGAAAATCTGCAAATGGTCATCTTTACCCCCACATTCAGCAAGCCGACATTTCAATTTTTGGGTTTCCTTTTTGGGCCAACCAAATTTGGGCACCTTTAAAGGGACCCCCCCAGATTCAACTCCTAAAACAATCAACAACAACCCAACAACAACATCAAAAACATAACAAAACACAATATAACACAACTAGCCCACTTTCCGACATATTACCATAGCTTCCATTCCGACTTCACATTTTCAAACCAACACCATCATACTCACATTCATTACTAATCAAAATCGTTACGATCCCTTTTCAAGTTTTTATATCATTTCTACACTATACACTCAAGCTATACAAAATATACAACTTTCCACCAAAGTCAAATTTATCCAAATTTCAATCTTTAACATACATATTCATAACATATTTCCATTTTTCCAAATTCATCAACAATCATCATAATTCACACCCCCAAAAACTTAATTATCATAAGAACATAAAATCATACTAAGATGACATAAGTTTTACATTCCATTTTAATGCTAACTTTCATCGTTTTTTCCTTCATTTGATTGGGGATCCACAACACAACTAACATATTAAACAAAATTAAATTTATTTCCATTCCAACCCCCGACCACAATTTCCATACCCTTTCATTTCCATATTCCATTAAATTCATCCAACTTTCATTTCCCAAAATAAATTCCATCATAACCACAACTAAAATACAACACAAAATTCAACATAACTATACTACATATATTCGGCCTATGCACCTTTGCACTTCCACCATGCAAACTTCCATATTTCCAGAATTTATTCGTTTCCAACCACTACAATCTCAACAAAAACCTTTTTTAACTTATAAAAAAGGATTGAATCATACCTTTTTCTTCCCCAACTTCTTCACTCCACCAATTTGCCCAAAAAGACGAAACCAATGGGTTATCTTCCGAAATAATTGCACCACGTTGGAGGGGCCTTGAATTAGGGGAATTCAACAAGAGAATAATTTTTGAGACAAAATTTCTTGGGCTCCCTTCACCTTCAATGGCCGAATGGCCCTTGTTTTTTTCTCCTTTTTCTTTCTTTTAATTTTTTTGAATTTCCCAATATTTTCATGCCAATTTAACACATGGGAAAATTAAAAAAAACAATTAAGGGCCTTTGGGCCGGGCCCCCCATGCCCTTTTTGGGGCCCCACTTCTTCTTTTTTTTTTTGAACTTCCCCCGCCCAATTACTTAGCCCATGTTTTTGGGAATTCATGAAACCATGTTTCAAAATTCCAATTTTTTCCCTTAGTTTTTATATTTTACGTTTTACATTTTCCATAGCCAATTTATGAACCAAACAAAAATCAATAAAAATTACAATGTCCTTAACCTTTTCCCTTTAAAATTTTCGCGTCAATATTTCCCTTTAAAAATCCCATGCACACTAAGTAGAATCCAATTGGAACCTCAATTCCCACCATTCCCAATTTTTTTCCCGATTTTTCCGAACACGCGCAAAAAGCGAGGGTAACAATTATGCCCCCCTATCCGTGATAAGGACACCGGGACACCAGAAGTAGCACTATCTCTTTAAGGTACAAACCCTTTTCCTTTAAACTTCCCCCGAGTATGTAGTTTTTTTACCGATAGGGAAAAGAGTGACTTTGGAGTTTTATCCACGATTACCCATAGGAGTTATACTTAAACCCAGAACGAGGCAAGCCTTACAATAAAATCCAGTTGATCACTTCCCTTTCCAATTTGGAATTTCCATAGTTTGCAACAATCCTCCCGGTTTTTTATGCTCAATTTTCACTTGTTGACAATTTGGGCACTGAGCTACAAGCTCTATATCCTTCTTCATGCCATCTGTTATATCCCGCATTTTCGCATATTCAAAAATTTGAAAAAGTGACTTTGTTAAAAAAAGGCCATAGTTTGATTTTTTTTAATATATTTTTTACACCCTGAAATGTTGATGTGGAAATATCGAGGAAGGCTAAGGGGAAAAAAATTAAAAAATTTTGGAAACTAGTTTCGGGAATTTTAAAATTTTTAACCCCCAACAATTTGGGGCCCCCAAAGAAATGAAAAAAAAAAATGGACAAGAGACCCCTTGGAGAGGTGGCCGGCCATACCATCAAGAAGGGCCAAGCCCAAAAAACAATTAAAAATCCATGGGAAAAAAAAATGGGGAGGGATCATTCATTTACAATTAGAATCTTCAAGAACAAAACAAAAAAAGAGAGAGAGACTAAAAAAGGCCATACCCCCATATCTCAAAAAAAAAAAAAAAAAAAAAAAGGGGGGAAAGGGGGAGAAATTTTAGCCCATCAACTTAGATTCAAAAATCTTAACTTCCTAGAATTCCCACTAAGTTGGAAACCCCTTCAATGTGATATAAATTTGGAGGCAAGAAAGTACTTTTTTTTTTATCAAGTGGAAAATTTTAAAAGGTAAGAATTTTTTTCTCTTTTTTTCTTGGAAGAAGTTTTATATATGTTGTAGTATATGGAAAATGAATGTAAAGTATGAGGGAATTTTTTTGTTATGGATAT
>NW_026723413.1:0-6112 GCF_029784015.1 Lycium ferocissimum | reverse complement strand
CACAATGGCTTCTCCAAGAAGTCATGAATTTATAGAAATTTCCAAATTCCAAGTTTGCCCTTAATATTCCATACCAGTAAAAATGAATACGCAACTTATGCATTCTAGAAAAAAAATTATAACCTCGTCCTTAACTTCCCGCCATTAACTCGGAATATTCAAATGTACAAAATGCGAGGTGTAACAAGACTCGAGGGCAATAGCTCGACTACATTAAGAGTTCGGATATCAAGAAGTAAATAAGAATCGTAGACATGCTCGGATCTTAAGAGTAGAGTTACCCCAAGGCTCGTATCGTATCATACTTACATCTAGGACATGCCAAAAGAAAGAAAGGATAAGCTTTACACACCTCGTCCGCTTCCTAAGCTAATCCAAACTTAAGTCTCGGGCTCCCCAAGATCTACAACAACGTCATTAGATACCAAACATTAGCTATAGGTACTTAGGAATTCCATCCCAAACTAGCACTTTATTTACAGAAATTCGGGCTGTTATATCCCGTATTTTGTGCATTGGGACAGTCCGGATTAACTATGATAAGTTAGGGTCAAAACCATTCCGGGATGCAAAGTCGGGACTTTTGACCTTTGATTTTGTTTTGAGACATAAGTTGTTCATGAATTTGTTTGCATGGGACACTTAGGAAAATTTTGGACCAAAAGTGATATAATTGGAAGTTGCAAATCATGCAAAAATAGCCATGTTGGTCGCGTGTGTAATGGAGGTGGCTCCCACCCATTTTGTGTCCAATTTTAATTGCTCCAACACATGAGTGTGGGCCATAGACACATGTGCAACTCTTGTGGAAGCTTAAAAGATGACTTCTAAGTCATCTTTTCCACATTACAACACTTAGAAAAAAAAAATATAGAAGTTGAAGAACAACAAGCTTGACTCTCGGCCAAGAGAGCAAAAATTGAGGTCCAATTTTAGCCATTCAAAAATTATTTCCTTGATACAAATCCACTAATTTGAGGTCCCTAAGTAACGTGGAAGTGTTGTTCGGGTCATCCAACCATTCGTTGTGTCTATTGCAAACCCTAGGCAAATTGTGGAGTTGAAGAAGAAAGGTAAGAATTGATCATGTTTTATATGTTATAAAGGTTGTACGCATGTTGTAGATGTTAAAATGGATGAATATCATGAAATATAGTAAGTTGGAATTGAGGCCGTGCATATGGGGTTTGGCCGTGTGATGTGTATGTTGTGATTAAGTGATGAGTTAAGTTCTATGTAGCATGTTAATTGTTGTTGTCACGACCCGACCTACGGGCCGCGACGGGTACCCGAGGTTGACCAAAGAAGCTCCCCTCATTCTATTGCTTAACCTGTCTTTATTCATTTCTCTTATCGTTTATAATCATAAAAGCGACTTTCATATAGAACATATTACTTATACACCGTGGGCCCTTTGGGCTATCAAAATAATAATAATATACATAGGCTTTCATTTACATAATGACGATGGGACCATACTACCCACACATACGTATCTACGAGCTCTACTAGACACCGAACATCCGGACAGACAGACCCCGCCATGCCCAAAATACATGTACACAAAATGATGTCTCGAATAGCACCTCCGAATAAAGGAGGCTTTCGCAACTCCGCCGATGGCTACCGTGAATCGGCACCATCTCCCCGTCTACCCGCATGAACACGGCCCAAAGAGAAGGACGCGCGTACGAATATTGTACCGAGTATGTAAAGCATGAGCAAGTAATGATGGAGAACATAACGGTAATATATGAAGTAACATAAAGAGGGGAAACAATTACATTCTCTTCATAATACTTACCCGCTTCCGTAGGACGTTCCATATTCTATTTCGTGCTCGTATACATGCATTCATATCTTTTACTTACTTACCTTTCATATCTATTCTCTTGTCATACTCATGCTCGTATCACGTACTTTCGTATATACATGGCCCTTACTCGGCACTTACATGGTGTTAATACATCCGTACTCTAATCACTCTGTCATATACATAACATAAGCGTACTCGTAAAATATCATATACTTATCTCATTCGTACTCACAATGGATGTGATGCATAAGGTATAATCATAAAGGTAATACAATCATGTTCATATAGTTATCATACGTGAAGCATAATCGTGCTCATATAAGCATCATGCATATAGCATAGTCGTATTCATAACGGTATCATACGTGGCATACTCGTATTCATATAGGTTGGCATCATTCGTACTCGGCCCCCGGGCTCGATAGGATCGCTAGCATACGTACTCGGCCCTCTCGGCTCGATGGCACATCCGGTATACGTACTCGGCCCTCTTGGGCTCGATGGGACCATTGGCGTACGTACTCGGCCCTCTTGGGCTCGATGGGCTTAACAAAGATCCGTACTCGGCCCTCATGGGCTCGATAGGCTTAATGGTACACGTACTCGGCCTCGCCGGGCTCGATACACTTGGTAGCATTCGTGCTCGACCTTCCGGCTCGATACATACATATGTACATATACATCACATATATCTCATATCGTACATGCATCATCATATCGTCATAATACCTATATTTGTGCATAGACACCATATACTTCATATACTTGTCATCATACATTATCGTAGGTTCATCGCTATCATGTATTTCGTGAACATATTATTCTTTCATCTTTAATAGTGTCATAATCGCATCGTGAGCATATCATATTTTGGCATTCTTACATCGCATATAATTATACATATCCTTAACACATACATTTGATCTCAAGACATCTATATTTATATCAGGGTGACATAAGGTCGTGGACCCGACTTCGTTATGGAATATTCATACGTATTCGCCTCACCTTGAAGGAACACGCACGGGGTGAGGGGGCAAATGATCAATACCATTGGATTACATATATAGCATCTCTAGTCTTTAGCTTTATTATCATCATTATCGTTATCTTGCTCATGGCATATCTCTTATCTCGGCATGCCTATTCATGAGTGAGGACTCTTTAACTTCCTTGGGGATAGGAATCTTATAGGAGAGGAGGGAATACATACATGGATTCATGCCTTGGAAGGAAAAGGATTAGCTTTACATACCTTTGTCGTTTAGCTTATTCTATCGCTTGCTCGTTCTCCTTTAATGCTCTCGTTTACCTTCAATGGAATTCGTATCAACATTAGCTATAAAATCGTAAAAACATACTTACTAAAGCTATAGAAATTCGCGCCGCTTCCTTTGTTTATACTACTTTCCGCCATATTCCATATCAACTCCCAACATTCATAATAATCATCACAATAATGATTAACAACAATCATCATTCATTCATATGATTTGCAGAGATAATTCACCTCAATTTCCCATAATCATGACTAAAAATCCATCGTCGCATTCTTTCGTATCCAATACTTATTTCATGTTCTATAAGTCATTTATAACGTATTTATATCATCAACAACCAACATTCATGATTCAATTCCAACTATGTCCCAAAACGTCACTATTCATCATTCATAACCCATTTTGCTATTCTCTTTTAATGACCAAATATGTCAACTGCCAAATACCTTAAACAACATATAAACATCATTAATCTTACCTTAGATGTTTTAGGAATAAGCCTTGGTTGCTAATACTCCTCTTTGAGCAAAACCCTAGTTCTTCCTTCTTGAGATTTCTTGACCTTGATAGCTTTAATGGAGTTTCTTAGGCTTGATTCTCCTCAAATCTTGTTATCAATCCTTGATCTCCTTAGTTTTCTTCGTGGATGAAATGTTTGGAAGGTTCTGTGAGGCGTGGAGGGGTGGAAGTCGTGTATGGAAATGAATAAAATGAAGTGGGCATCACTTATATAAACTTAGAACACTTTCACTCGTCGGGACTTCCACGGACCGTTCCACGGTCCGTGGAACCCGTGTTGGTCGTGGAACCGGTCGTGGTTCATGACCAGCCGTACCTCTCTGCTGCCATTCCACGGTCCGTGGAATATTATATGGGCCGTGGAAGTGGTCGTGAAATCACTGCTTTCGCCCAAGTTGTTCTCGTCGTTTCGTTTGATCTCCAATCCTTATGGAACCTTCTTAACACTTGTTTATCACTTCATTAGCAATCTAGGGATCACTATAACTCTCCTTCATAACATCCTTAGGGTATCACTAACCCGATACTCGTAGTTTTCATCCAACGCGCTAACTTGTAACATCGATTCCCTTAACAACTTTCTCACTTACTCGGATGTCTTTGGAAATCTTTAATTAGACTACCAATTTCTCTTCCTTGCTTATCTACCCCTCATATTCATCACGCCCTTCGCGAGTCTACTCGCTTGTACGCCAAGGAAATTTTCCAAGGTGTAACATTCTCTCCCCTTTGGAACATTCGTCCTCGAATGTTAAGTCGTCGGGATTCTAGAAAATTTCGCCAGTAGCCCCCGTAATATGGCACTATGTCACAACAACCCATAATAAATATGTCTGTCAGTACACAACACAATAGCATTATAACTTGGCCACACACGACCATTTGCATAAAAAAGAAAAGCACACATACCTTAAATTCGACGTCTCACATGGCTCCTTCCGAGCCGAAATAAGTACGATAATCTCATGTGGTTGATCTAATTCCTTCTTTTCTCACCCCATCTCATCATGCCTTTCATTTAATTTCTACATCTCGTCAATCCCCTTCTTGCCCCATAATGACATAAAATCTTACATGGTTTGCAACTCTATCTCGCTTTGGTTTCATTAGCGAAGTATAATTGCTTGCAAGTCACATCACCGCTCTTACCGATTCATGCGTATACACCTATACATATGTATATCCACATCCACGCACACATTTGTGTTCATAGCCATATCTCTTATTCATGATCACATTCATTTGCATACTCATATTCATCGCATTTCTATATTCGTAACATATTTGTATTCATATTCGTATATATCATACATGCTTAACATATTCATACTCGTATTGATTTCATATACATAGCATTCATATAACCTTTACCTAACATACCCGACTATAAAGAATCGGTACTTTACATACTTGGCCCGGCCAAGGCCCAGGGTCATCCGTACCTAACTATAGTGGTGCGTGCTCATCATTCTGTATACATATACATATATTATATTTTACCCGGCCATGTAAGTTCTCGTTTCTATAATAGCTTTACATAGGCACATATACATATAAGGTCATAAGCACATTTTATCATTGTTACTATCACCGTTTATCATGTCTCGTTCAACACGTCTTGGGGGTCTATCGTTAACTTTCTACACTTGCGTTCCTTTTTCTCGCTTTCCCCTTTTAGGCTTTGCCTATACCATTTTTGGATTCATAGTTTGGCCCGCAAATCCTTAATTCGTATACCTCTTACTATACCGCATCTTATTCATGTCGTTTCGATGATCCGTAGCTACGACAATCTATATGTGAGGCTTAACATACTCGTGTCTTACTTCTCTTTCTCTTTCGTATACATAAGTAGCTTCTTATAGTCGTAACTCATCGTCACCGCTATCTTGGGATTTCTACTCTTCACACCTTACTTCCTTAAACTTGGGCATCATAATACCACATACCATTCTTTCCCCATTACCGTCGCCACATAATGTAAAACCTCTCAATTTATACTTGCTTATTACCACAATTATTTTATTCTTCCTTTAGCACATAATCACATATAGGTATACCCGTGACAAAAACGGGGGACCCCGGGTCTTTTCGCCACCCCAACCATACCCATTTCCGGGGACCATCAATTGGGGCGTTTTTCCCCCCGCCCCCACCCCGACTACTAAAAGGTTTCCGGGGAAACTTTTCCCCCTTGGGGGATAACCAAGATCCTCCCCATCCCGGCCCAACCCACGCCCCGCCCCTCGAAAGGGCACCCCCTCAAATATGACCCAACCCCCAAAACCCAAGGGAAAAAGTTTCTCGATTTTTTCATAGGGGGCATTATAGCCAATGCGACAAGAAAATTTTCCGGGGGGCTTTTTTAAATTTTTAAAAAAGGGGGTTTTTATCTCCCGATTTCGTTACCAAACAAATAACCTTTAAAGAATTTCGTTTTTGGGATAAGAACATTTTTAAAAAAGGATTAATTGACCAAAAAATTGGGTGACTAAGG
>NW_026723412.1:0-6148 GCF_029784015.1 Lycium ferocissimum | reverse complement strand
GGGGCCCCTTAATTAGGGGAAAAACAATTTTTAAAGGGAAATTTTTTTGTAAATTTTCTTTTTGATTTTCGGAATTGGCCAAATTTGGCCTTGGAGTTTTCTCCTTCTTCTTTTTTTTTTTTTGTGCTCTTGATTCTCTTGAAATTTCTAGAGAAATAATGAGTATTGGAATGATTTTATACAAGTCTTCCACCCTTTTTTCATTTTTATGAATAGGTCCCTCCACACACAAAGGTATAATCACATAACCCCTTTCCTTCTTTTTCTAGAAAAATTCTCCTTTTTCATTTTTTTTCTTAAAAACAAAAGATGACCTATTTTGTCATCTTAGCCCCTTATTTCATCACATGGCCAATATGGCCTCTTTTGGAAACTTCCATGAACCCTCCCGCAAAATTCCCCGTTTGCCCCCTCAACTTTTCTTAATATTACCATTTTACCCCTTAGCCTTCACATTATTTCCACTTAAATTTTTCATAAGCAACTCATATGCCAAACAAAATAAAACGGCCTTGCTTATTGTCTTCCCGATTGTCTTGAATTATCCGATTGCATAAAACGCGGATATAACATAGTCGTTTGGTATGCCGCATCCGTCGTAGGTACGCGCGGTGTCGCCAGGACACCTGGGCCGGGGCCCACGGGGTTGGGTCGTAATGTAAATGGAATGTAGAAGCTATGTTGTTTAAGTATGATTTCATGACCTTACGGGAACTAAGTTGCTAGGATGTGAATTATGATTATAGTTGATGGAACTAGAAGATGAAAACATGTTATGAATAAGTATGCCAAAAATTAGAAGTGGTCAGGAGGAAGTATGGTTTTGGCGGAAAGTTTGTATATTTTATGTATCTTGAGTATATATTGTAGAAACGCTATGAAATGCTTCCGAATAGTATTGTAATGACTTTGATTAGTAATGATGGAGAGCATGTTAGTGTTGATTTGAAAGTGTGAAGTCGAATCGGGAATTATTGCATTATGTCGTGAAGTAGACAAATCAGGTTATATTGTAATTTGTGTTGATCGTTATTGTTGTGGTGTTGTTGTTGGGTTGTTGTTGATTGTTCTAGCCAAGTCAAATTCTCTGGATGCTATATATGTAGGGGAAATGTCAGCTTTCTAAATTTCAAGACAAGTATGGATTTAAATTGAGTTCATAAAAGCTTGAAACTCACATTTGATAACAATGACCATTTGTAGATTTTTGACGAAACGGGAATTGAAATTGGACGAGCGTAAAGCATAACCAAGGTATGTAAAGTCTTGCCTTTCCTTCTTTGGCATGTTCCTTGAGTGTAATAGTTTGAAAGCGGCCTCGAACGCACTTCGCTCCTCACGCTCCGAGATTGAAAATAGTTCAAAATCATTCAAGAAGATTGAATTGTTCCTTTACTTTTTGTCTACAAAATTGCCTACATGTGTATAATTTCCAAAATGGAGTCGGTACACCCTAAGATGGTTATGGATGACTCCCTAAGATTTATTATCCATAATTTACGTACGCCACTAAGTGATTGTCCGAGGTAGGCCCACAAAACCCCGATAGTTCTTGTCGTGCATAAATTGGCTCGCTTTGTCCGATCTTCTTAGGTTCCTCAAGCATCGTTCTGCTATTGTATGATAATCGTTATGACTGTCTTTATGAGTTTCATAATATAGTATGACATCTGGAACGATTCTGGATATTCTGTTCTGAAATAATCTGTCGTGCCATCCCAAATGACACGTATGCGTATCTATTATGACTATAATCCGATAATTCTGATTTGACCTATCTTCCGAACTATTTCCGGGCCATTAAGTCCGTACGTCGGTCCGTATGTATATGGTTTCTCATTGACCGTTCGTGGACGCCAATGCTTCCTTCATCGCGCGCCCGGCCGTGTTCCCCGTGATTCGTGCACTTCCACCGCATTATTCACCGCGTCCCCTCGGATGCGGCCGGATCTATTTATATCTAATTATGATTTGATTACGTGATAATACGGGGACGGGAGGCCAGATGGGCATTTCATTTGATCCGTTCCGTCCACCGTGTCCCATACTAAGTAGTGTCGGTTCTATTACCGCGTCCCTTATTAAAGGGACTCGGATCCGATATATGATATGTATGTCCCGAATACGTTTATGACTCGCATGCATGATCCGAGACTCTCGATTTGGGATAAGTGATCCGGCTGTCACATTTCGCACGTCCGGTCCGACTCCGATTCCCCGTCTCGCTCACTTCTCGAGATCCGGGTTCCGTTCGAGAGTCCACTGTTACACCTCTCGTATCTCGACTACGTTTATTTATAATCACACTCGTGCATCTCGATTTGCGTTCGTGCTTCCGTCGGCCCACATTTTGTACCGGTCCGTATTGAAACCTCGCGCCACACCCCTAAATCCGACATATTATGATTCTCGGGGTTCTCCGTCTCCATACACTCGTAAGTCCGACCTCCGCCACCGATCCGATTCTCGTCTCGTTATGATTTACATATTTGACCTTTATTATGATTATGTATGTTGCTCTCGCTTACATACTCTCGTACACCTTCGTACGGACCCCCCGCGCCCGTGGGGCCGCGCACATGCCCGTGTACAAACGCACCGAGATACGCCACCGCCAGGTATTTGTTGTCGTTTGAAGAGATCCTTTGATCCGAGCCGATATTTTGGTATATATTTTCCTCGCGTTTACATGTTCGTATATACGGTCATTTGGGCACGTGCGGGCCCCCCGTCCCATCCTCCGATTCGTTATGTACAAGCATGTTAGAGGCCCGTAGACACGTTTCTCGCGGGTTGTCACCGTTTCCGGTAGGTATGTCCAAGTTTGTGACTCCGTCGCTCTAATAGCCCCAACCCGCTCGTGCGTAAATCTATGTACGCGTATACTTATATGCGATGTATGCTATATCTATATGGATCCGTGTATATCTAACTGGATTAACCGGTTAGTACGCCAACTCGTCGAATGAAGGTACGACGGGTGTCCAAACAGACACCGCCGCCGCGCCCACGGGTTTGGGTCGTGACGTTGAGACTGAGAGTCATCACGGATCCTCCGAGGATCCGTATCATAGCTACCCTCCGTGGAATCCGCCGGCCTAGGGGTCGAAACTCGGAGGAGTCGTAGCCGGGTCCTCCGACGGATCCGTATCATGTAACTCGTCCTCCATGGGGTCCTCCGAAGGGTCCGTCTCAATCGAGTAGCCGGGGCCCGCCTACCGGTCTGGTGACATCCTAGGGGCCTTCTTAGCACCCCCAGCCCCATCGTCAGAAGCCGTCCTCTTCATTCTTTGTTAATCTACAATCACCTGCAGGAAGAGGATCAGAAACAATTTCCCAAAATACTGACGCTGTTGCTCTTTTGGAGCCTCGCTGTAGACACAACAATTCGTCGGGGAGGAATCATCCTAACAATACGCTCTATCGCACGATCTAAGATCCGAAGAAAGTGGTAACATCCTAAATGTCCCGTAGCCTCCGTTTATAGATGTGGTGCACAACACACCGATAAACAAGACTTCTTTCGAGACACGGCTCGTGACATTCCGAGGACAAACCGCTCCGATACCACTTTTGTAACGACCTCGTGCCCCCGTGCCGTGATCGGTGCCCTACTTAGGCACCCAAACAAACTTACGAACCGGGTCATATATTAGGGCATATCCAAATTTAATGATATTATTCGCACCTAGAATCGATAGCGTACATCACACAAATACCGAAACGAATGTTATCCCAAGCGGTCGCCCGTGCGTAATCATCATATCAAAATCAAAACTTGCGGAATGCACATCGCCCGTACATACACAAACATACGTAATACGTGGGCCATATCGGCCATAGCAATAACGGGCCGCTTAAGGACGCAAATCGAATCATATACGAACAACCGGACCCATGACCCACGAATATGACTACGTGCCTCTACAAAACAAAAATGGGTAACATACGAACATATGACGGACAGGCCCCGCCGTACCCGAACAAGCACAAATGTACGTAATATACATAGCAAAACATATATACCAAATATGGGCTCCCGATCGAGGAAGCACTCCAAAATAGGCAGTAACGGGAAGCTCTTTAAACCGAGGATCACCCAACCGAGCGTCCGTACTCGCGGCATGAAACGCAGCCCCCGAGAAGCGGGGGCCGCACGAAAGAAGACCGAGCTGGAAAGTGTCACGCCCCGAACCATGGCTCGGGCGTAACACGGCACTCGGGCCTTGCTTGTATGTGTCCGAGCAAACCCTCATGGCTTGCTTGTCAACACGGGCATCAAACAATATATCTATGTGACGCAATTTAAATAAATCATGAAAATATAATTTGAATAAAGTCTTGAAATTGTCTCATAGCATGTAATTTCATGAAAACGTAATAGTCGCAAACACGAAAAGATAAAACGACTCGTGGAACTAATATCCGTCAATGAACCTCTAAAGCATGTCCGAATACTAACTACTAGGACATGGCCCGGACTACCATAAATCGCATACGAAATATAGACTCCATGTTGAACCCCGAGAGGAGTTTGGGGCTCACCAATAAGCTGATAATCGAAGCGATCCCACCGCGCGTGTATGCGAAAATTTGCAGACCGCACCGTGAAGTGTGCCCGAGCAAAGGGACGTTAGTACACGGTGAATAGTACTAGTATGTAAAACCCTCGCCGAAACGAAGAACATGGCACAACGTAGGTATAGGACATGAACCGAAATCGCACGTAACTTGAACATGAGTAC
The DNA here is from genome assembly GCF_029784015.1 of Lycium ferocissimum. Lineage (NCBI taxonomy): Eukaryota > Viridiplantae > Streptophyta > Magnoliopsida > Solanales > Solanaceae > Lycium > Lycium ferocissimum. The sequence continues at coordinate 1,403 of NW_026723412.1, read as the reverse complement.
GAAACGCGAGTAAAGTCCGAAAACAAGTAATTCAATGAAAATACATGTATATAAAACTTCTTGTAACGTGGGGAATGCTATAGTGTAACCGACAACATGATCTCGGTACTTGCGCCTACCAGGGAACACCACACCTTGCGGGATACGAGATTTAAGTAATAATAGCATGTAAGGAACCAAATCGCATAACGAAGGTGTTGCTTCCTGTCGACAACCCTTATCCTACGGCGCGACGTAGTTTCGAAAGCTATCCGAGCCTTCTCGCTAACTAAGCAATCCCAAAAACACGAACATGATATAGTTGGCTAAGAAGCCCATGATTTTCGTGAAATAACTTGTAAATAACTTGTAATCATGATTTCACGAAATAACTTGTAACATGGTTTCATGAAATATCGTCATAGTCTTGCAAACATGTTCTTGATTCATGAGTAATAACAATGCTCATAATTATATAAAATAATTGACTTGAAAACACGCATGTGACTTGCTACATAAAATCATAAGTTTTCATATAAACATAATGAGAACACACGAGGAAGAATTCATGATTCACGGATTAATAGTTCCTAATAACCATAATGGAAGATTAGAATACAATGACGAATATAGATACAAAGTTCATGTGTATAAATACATAAATACGGGCTACCAATATGTTGGTTTTAATGCCCTAGGGTTCGAGCTCACGGATATCAAGAAACGGAGTACGGGAAGAACGTAGAGATTCCCACATGTGGATGGAAGTTCTACATACCTTAGTCGCTCCAAAACTTTGAATTAAAGACTCGAGCTTTGAAGAGATGTCACACCTCGATCTTATTAAAGGTGTGACGGCACCCGACCCTTACTTAGGGCCGAGCGAACCCTCCGACTCTTACTGCATACAGAATCACGCCAAACTTTTTAAACCAAATGAGATAAAATACATAGCAAAATTTTTCAGAAATATTTTTTCTCGTAGCCTTCAAATCGAACAAATTTATAATCATACAAAATTCCATACACAACACGGACCGACATTTCCGCCCCCGACGAAGCCACTTACGACCGACAACCAATACCCACGACGCCGCCGTCCGCAAAGTCTCTAACATACGTCCCGTAAATCATAACAAACAAACTCCGACTTGGTTCTTCCGGAGAAACGGAGCTTGCCATCTCTCGCCGGAACACCTTCTATAATAACTTCACCATCTGGGAGTACCGCGTGGCATGAAATGCCTCGAAGATGCGGGGTCAAGACATTAAAATGTACCGAATATGCAGCTGTGGAATACAAGTAACATAGTCATAACCGAAGTAGGGAGTGCGGAAAACGAGCATAAAAATCCGTAATACTAAAGTGCTTGCATCTAAAGTATAAATTATACATAAGGGGTACGAGTGGCAAATAAAATAAT
>NW_026723411.1:0-6556 GCF_029784015.1 Lycium ferocissimum | reverse complement strand
TTCCCCAAAATTTTCTAAAAATAGAAAAAGAATGAGATATGGGTTTGTGATATGCCTTGAAAGGCCGTGTCAATAGTAAGGATAGGATTTGACTAAGTTGCAAGTACGGCTGACCTTGAGAAATAGGTTAACTACTGAATTGATGGTAATAGTAATTAGGAGATCGATATCGATATGGTAAAAAGAATTTGGAAAGGGCTTGTGATATTAAGAGATGATTTAAAAGGCGGCAAATCTTGATAGAGTGTTATATTAAGGTACCAATCAATTGATAAAGCGAGGATAAATTATGACGAGTTTATGGTTAGAAGAAATAATAGTATGATTGAGACAAGAGTACGAGAGGAAAAAAGAATTATGACGGATATGAATGTATGGATAAGACGACTTGTGAGATATTAAGGATAAGATTGACGAGAAAGGGTAAAGGGTTAAGAAGTGTTACACTATAAGATTGATTACAAAGCGGATATCATGCGAGAGTAATAAGGATTGTTATGAAAATGAGCAAAGCCTAGCGAGAAGTGGTAAGAGATATGACGTGATCTATGTGACTAAAGTATAAAGGTGAGCTATTGATCAAAAAAGAGGGGATTTATGAAGTTCTTCTATAGGGAAAGTTCAGAATAGAGATTATGAGAAAGCGGAAATGATAGCGAGCACAAAAGAAGAAGGGGTTAATTGGAAGAAGGAGATGAAAAGAAAAGGCGGGCGAGATAACGGTGCGATAATAGATGATGACATGTGTGTGGGCGAGAACGCGAGTAGTATCGTGACGGAACTTGAAAAGACCAAACTATAGAAAGATGAGCAACGAGGTAGAATGGGTGCTAGGAAATGACTGCATGATAAGAACAAATAGGGATGAATAGAAGATGATTTGAAAATGAGAAAGGATTATGTAGGAATAGTGGTTTTAAGGACATAGAGGTATTATAAAATTCCTCGTGCGCGAGAAAAGAAGGATGGACATAGGCGGAAATATGGTAAAGGGATACTAAAGGAAGCACCCAAGATAGACATAATTAAATGAGTACGAATATGAAACGAAAAGGGAATACATAGTTATGAATTTAAAGGTGTAGTATGACGACATGGTGATAATGTTATACCCAGCATTTTGTGCATTCGGATAATTCGAGAAAGTCGGGTGTTAAGGACAAGATCATTTTCAAGAATTATTTTAATGTACGAGTTGTTAGGAATATTGGTGGTATGGAAATATTGAGAAAGGCCAAGGCAAAAAGAGAAATTTGCAAAATGGCCAATGGAAATAATGTGGAAGGTTAGGGGGCAAAATGGTAATATTGAGGAAAGTCGAGGGGCAAAATGTGAATTTTACACAAGGTTCATGAAAATTCCAAAGAGGCCATATTGGCCATGTGAAAAAAAAAAAAAAAGGGAAAGAAAAAGGATGAAAAATGATGACAATTAAGTCATCTTTTAATTTCAAGAAAATTAAAGAAATTTCTAGAGAAGGGGCATGTGCCCTCACATGACTTGAAAGATATATATATATATATATATATATGAGAGAAGTTCTTCTTATTTTAGTTAAGAGAGTTGAAAAAAAAAAAAAAAGAAGAGCAAAAATGGAAAGGCCATTCGACGAGAGAAGAGAGAGAGAGAAAAAAAAAATCTTGGAGCCTTCAACTTTGATTCAAAAACTTGTCTCTACTTGAATTCCTACTAAGTTCAAGGTCCTCTTCAAGATGATATAATTGTTTTGGCAAGAAACTATCTTTTTTGGCAAGTGGAAGAATTGAGAAAAGGTAAGATTTCTATGTTTTTATGTTATGGAATAAGTATATATATGTTATAAGGATTGAAATTAGATGAGGATTATGGAGTTGTGATGTGTGTGTGTGCATACGTGTATGTGTGTGGGTGTGTACATGGCCGTGTGCCATGGTGATGAAGGAGGGAGATGAATTAAATTCCATTTAGTTTGTTAGTTGTGTTGTTGTGGTGTTTGTGATGTAAATAAAGGTTTAATGAATGAAGTTGGTGTTGAAAATGGTTGTGGGTTGTTATGGGAAATTATGTGATTTTAATAAAGATTTTATGTAATTGTGGAAGTAAGATTCAAAAATGAGAATTATTGTTGTCATTAATAAATTTGGAGGGAAATAATGCGATTTAGTAGTTTTGTCGCATTTGTAGAAGTTTCGGATGGAATATGGCATTTGGCGGGAATACTTGAATTCGTGAATATTGTTGGAATATTATTGAAATATGTTTGAATAATTTTGAATTAGTTAATGGATATGGAAAATGTTGATATTAGTTGAAAGTATGAAGTTGGAGTAGAAGTTGTGACACATGAAGAAAAAGAAGACTAGTTATGTGCAGATATTGTTTTGTATTAGATGTTGATGTTGTTAGCATTGTTGTTGGTATGGTTGTTGGTAATCGAGCCGAGTTGAACTCTCGGGGCGGCGAATTCTGAGGGAGATGCTACCCAAATTTACGTAGACAAATAGTGAATTAAAGATTTGAATTCTAAAAGTCTTACTATTGACAATTGGTAAACATGACCATTTGTAGATTTTGAGAAAACGGGATTCGAATTTGGAGAAGCTTAAGAAGCGGAAAAGGCATGTAAGGCTTACCCTCCCTTTCTCTTGGCATGTCCTAGATGTGATAGGCTAGAGATTTGAGCCTCGGGGATGACTCTACTCTTAGAAATCCGAGCTTATATTTATCCTTTTTCATTCGATGAATTGAACTAAATAACTTACGCTTTATTGTAAAAGAAATGTTCAACGTCCGTAACTTTTGAAAATGAAAGCGGAATGCTTTGGAATCTTCGAGGATGATCCAATGGCATATAATGACCACGTTTTTATGTTCGTTACCCGACTTGACTCGAGGTGGGCCCACAGTCCCAGAGATTTAATGGTATTGTTCTATTTGTCTTATTTACGGTAAGATAATTAAGGAAACCTTTGACTATTGTTCCTAATTTGATATAAGTGTTTGGTAACTCGGATATTTACATTCTGGTTTGACTATTACCGATATAAATGCTTCGGTACGAATGATGCGATGTAAATATTCGATATAGTATTCGATATAAGTATTCAAAAATAAATATTCGATATATATGTGTTCGACATAGGTATTCGATCTAAGTATTTTGGTGTAAGAATTCGGTATGATAACTCGGTATAGTGTCCGATATAAGTGATGCCGCTATGTGTATTTGGATATGAGTTGTCGATCCTAGTATTCAAATATGAGTGTGCTTTATAAGCCTTAATGTTCTGCATGTACGATCTCGGATCGCTTAAAAAAATCAAGGGTTTACGTATTTCAAACGCTCATAACTTCCACGATATTAATTTGGAAGAACCGAAATTCGTTTACGAGCTTTTGAATGTCGGTAAGTGTACGTATTCATCGAGTCGGATTTATGTGCATATGGTTTCTCACATTTTCTGCTCGTGCAAGGCTCAATGTATCCGTTCACCGGGTCCGGGCGGATCATATCGTGCGCATGCCTCGTATATGTATCCGTTCACTCGTCCGGGCCGGGTTACGTCACATCGTGCGCGGTTCCTTTGCATTGTTCCGCGCGTCCCTCATGTGCGGGCCGGGCTCGTTTATGCATATGATATTATGATCTTATGATATGGGGACGGTGGCCGGGGATGGCATATGATACGTACGAGCATCACCGTCCCGTACTAGCGGGCGAGGTTCTGTTACCGCGTCCCTCGGGAGGGCCGGGATGCGTTATCGGAGATATGCTTATGATAATATATGATACATTGTATACATAATACGTAGTACCGAAAATAAGCATTTTGATATTACGGACAGGGTCGCATTTTTGTGCCCGGCTACGGTACGATTTTGTACGTCGGACTTCTACATCTCTCCCCCCCGGTTTTGATAAGGCTGCGCCTATTATGCCTTCGTACTTTTGATTTCGATTACGAATACGCCGATATATCTGCGTACGTACGTTCTGCATTCACGGATCCGTCCGGTATATACGTATCGCTCCGACTCACTCACGAATCCGTCGGGCACGGCTGCGTACGCCTAACTCTGGTATGGGTCCATTCGATATAGCTCTGTACGTACCGTCCGATATAAGACATCATCTCAGCATTCTATGCGTTCGTATTCGTCCGATATACGACCTCGTACGAACGTTCGTATGTTTACACTCCGTCCAACGTGTGACATCACCCCGCTCTCATATTTTCACCTCTTCGGACATGCGATACAGAATTGTAAGATAAGTATTTTAGTTACCTACGCCGACTTACTTACCGTACATACTCCCTACGGTATGTATGGGGACGGTATGTACGGGTTTGTGGTCCGAGAAATAGCGTACGGGCATTTTTGACTAACGTACTTATCTTTTAGTCTGTTTGTTTCGATTATGGTTCTTTTCTATATTGCATGCCCCTTCATTACTTTCACATTTTAAATGTACCGACCCCGCATCTTCGGGGGCACACGTTTCATACCACGCGAATACTCCCCGAATGAGTCGAGGTTATTATAGAAGGTGTTCCGGCGAGAGATGGCAAGCTCCGTTCTCCCGGAGGTCGCCAAGTCGAGTTTGTTGTTATGATTTCCGGATGTATGTTAGAGACTTTGCGAACGGCGTCGTGGGTATTGGTTGTCGGTACGGTAAGTGGCTTCGGTAGATATGTCCGTGTTGTGTATTGAACTTTGTATGATTATGATTTTGTTTGATTTGAAGGTTACGAGAAAGAATATTTCTGAAAAATTTTGCTATGTATTTTATCTCATTTGGTTTAAAAAGTTTGGCGTGATTACGCGTAAGAGAGAAGAGTGCGAGGTTCGCTCGGCCCTAAGTAAGGGTCGGGTGCCCATCACACCCAAGTAAAACTGGGGTGTGACAGATAAGATAAGACCATTATTGAGACGAACTTGGTATGTTTTTGAGTAAGTTAGAGAGCACATCGTGCCGGGTACACGAGAAGAGTAAAAAGGCATAAAGCATAAAGGAGGCATCAAGTGCACACGACTTCACCTTGAAAATGATGGAATCTTTAAGCAACAAAGACAGTAGGCTTAAGGAACAAGATGGTGCAACATAATTTCATCAAAAGAAACGAGATGATATAGGTTGAGAGATAAAGATACTACTTCAAGAGAACTTTGGACACTCATCGTTGGAATATATGTCACCTAGCGAGAATTTGGAATGACTACGAGTATTAAATAATTATTGATTGGAGTAAGAGACCCTTTCTAATTTTGCGGGAGATGTGTTATGAGAACGTTTTTGTTATATCCCGTGTTTTTGCATAGTCGAAAATTTCGAAATAATTGTGACTTGTAGGAGGTAAGGTGATATTTTAATTTTAGATAATATATGTGTGTTGTTCACGAAAAATATTCATGCGGAAATACGGAGGAAGGCCAAGGGCAAAAATTGGAATTTTGGAAATTAGTTTCGGAAATTACAAAGTAGAGCCAAACTAATTGGGCTCAAAATAATAAGTGAAAATAAGGCCCAAATTTGCATGGGGTGGCCGGCCACATTAGCCCAACCCATGTCATTTAATGAAAATTCCATGTGATAAATAGGTCCTTGTCATTAGAAGTTTCAAGAGAAAATGAGAGAAGGAGGAAACAAAAAGAAGAGAAACAAAGCATGAGGCCATTCGGCCATGCCCATGATTTTGTCCCCTTTTAAATCTTGCTCCTAAAATTATTTTCTTGTGGTATCCCTACTAATTCAAGGGTCTCATAACGTGGTATAATTATTTCGGAAGATAACTCATCCGTTTATCGCTTTCCGCAGACTTTGGTCAAGCGAAGAAGTTGAGAAAAGGTAAGAATAAATCCTTTAATTATGTTATGAAGGTTTGTTTGTGTTGTAGTATATGGAAATGAGTAGAATATAGAAATATGGAAGTTTGCAAAGTGGGTGTGCGTATGTGCATGTGGCCGTGGTATATGTGCTATGTGGTGTGTTGGGATAGAGTTGAATTTTTATATGTTGTATTTTGGTTGTGGTTATTGTGAAATTTGTATTGAAAATGAAAGTTGAATGAAAATTGGATGAATAATGAGGATTTATTTTGTTTAAATATTTTTTGTGTCCTTATTGAAGGAATAGTGTCACGAAACTGGGCCCCGGGGTCCCCTTTTACACCCTACGACCTTTAAAAAAATCCTGAATTTGCTAAATCTCGTTTTGACATACATAAATTCATACGGGTAAAAATAGCGCACGAACATAATATACATATATAGTTTAAAACCCGAATAAAGGGTTTGGGCTATCAAATAAAAAGTGCTCGGGGTGGGATCTACCAAAACCCCAAGTGACAACCCCACCCACAAACATGTTTGGGCCTCTAACTCGGGAACAATCAAAACGGGGGAAGGGGCCCCCCTCCCAAACCTGTACGAGATATGAACAACAAGATATATCAAAGTTCGCTCCCGGGCGGGGCTCCTGAAGAAACCCCTGTCCCAACGGGGGGTATTCCGGGCCGTCTGCGGGGATGTGCGCCCCCAAGTGGGGGGGTACGAAAAATGTCCGGTTGAAAAACGG
>NW_026723410.1:0-6271 GCF_029784015.1 Lycium ferocissimum | reverse complement strand
ATATGAAATAGGGCGGAAAGTAGTATAAACAAAGGAAACCCGCCCAATTTTTTTTGGGCCTTTAAAACTTTCTTTTTTTCCCCTTACCCAATGACGAACGAACTATTTTAAAGGTAAAACTTACATAAAAGGAGAACGAGTGCTTATAATAGAGTAATGAATGACAAAGTGTATGTGAGGCTAATCCTTTCTTTCTAAGGCATGTCCTATGGCATGAATTTCTCCTTTCCTATTTATTGTCCCATCTTCTAGAAAGCACAGTCCTTGTTTCACAAAAGACTATACGAGGTAAGAGATATGCTATGAGTAAGATAATGATAATGACAAGCTAAAGTCTAGAGATGCTATAGTCTATGATATGATGCTCCTAAAAAAAAAAAAAGCTAATGATGCTACGTATAATCTATTGATGTTGATCATTGTATACACTCACCTTATGCTTATGCGAGGCAATAACGCTTACGAATGCTCCATAATGAAATCGAGGGTCCACAACCTTATGTCACCCCGATAAAGTATGATTATCTATGAGTCTCTTTGCATGCATTATGATGAGTTATGATAAGCATATTATGATGAGTATACTATGATGAGCATGTTATAATGAGCATATGATGATATCACACCACGCCTATATGTCGGGCAAATACCGCCATGTAAGGCGGGAATGGCACACATGGCTGTGGGTCAGGGGCAGGGCGCACCACTAGTGGGCGGCATGAGACGATACCCCTGACGCGGGGAGGCTCTGACGCAGTTAGTACTAATGCTAATGTTATTGATTATCACACCGTACCTATATGATCGGGCAGTTTATACACTTATACATACATGACATGACGATGATTATGAGAGTAAGCCAGCATGCATCATTTCTTTTATGATACAGTCAGTACAGATTACTCCTCCTTTGATGTCTCCCTTATTTCATTGATGTCCTATTATTGTTTATGCCTCATATACTCAGTACAATGTTCGTACTGACGTCCGTTTTCGGACGCTCAGTGTTCATGCCACAAAAGTGTAGACAGTGAGGAGATCCACTCATAGGGGCCAATTAGTCGACCGAGAGCACTCCACTTTCTGGAGGTGCCATTGATTATTCTTTTATATATACGTGTATATATATATTTTTAATGCACGACGGGTCCCGTCCCGTCCATATGTTCAAGACGAAAGAGAGGCTCTAGATATGCGAGCGTGGGTAGTAAGGTCCCATAGTCTTCATGTATATATATATATATATATATATATATATATATATATATGTTTTGATAGCCGAAGGGCTTTACAAGTTTATGAAAGTAAATATGTTTCAAATGCTAATAGCTTTCATGATTACGAGTATACGAATAACGAATGAGAGCGATGAGTAATGACGAGTGGTGTTCAGGTTAGCTCCCGATACCCGCCACGGCCCGTAGTTGGGTCGTGACATAAACCCTATTCCATAGGTTGGGAATTTAGGTCTTGAATAGAAGTGGGGTTTGTTTGATGTTCTTATTGATTATAATTCCATGTGTTATGCCCCATATTTTTATACGACGGATTATTCGTAAGTTAATCGACATAAGTCCAAGGACAAGATTATTTCGGGATACGAAACAAGGACTTTTAATCCCCAATTTTTATTAATGCATGAATTGCTTATAAATTTTAATCGGCATGGAAATATTAATGGAGAATTGGGATTAATTAACCATGATTAGATTATTAAGTGGGGATTAGTGATAAATTAACATTAATCAAGTCATTAGTGCATTAAGTGGGCCCCATGAAAATGTGGTTGAATCTAATTGGCTCATGAATCTTAGTGGGACACGTGTCATGGCTGGACATGTGTCACTTCCATGGGCAGCATATATATATAGGATTGATGACTAAGGAATCAACTATATATTCATTTCATTATCAACATTTTGTGAAGCATAGAGAGAGAGGAGTTCGGCCATGGCCGCCCATGCGGAGCTTCAAAATTGTGATAAAAAAATATATTTTCCAAGGCTTGTCAATAATTTGGAAGGTCATCCATAACGTGGAGTATCCATTGAGTAGCAAGAACAAGTATTATTTCAATTCACCAATTCTAGCCAAGTTGAGAAGTCAAGTTGTTAAGGTAACGATCATGTTCTACATGTTTTAGTAAGGATTTGGGCTTGTTGTAACTTAGTAAATATGAATTGAATCTATGAAATCATGTATGTTGGTGTTAGAATGTTGTTGAAGCCGTATAGAGGCCGTTTTGTGAGAAATGGTGAATTGATTTTACTTAGTATTTGGTTGATGTTGTTATGGATTTTGTGATGAGAATAAAGGTATTTAATGGTTCAAGTTGGAGTTGTAATTATTTGTGGGCTATTGTAGAAGTTAATATGGAATTAGTATAGTTTCTTGCATCTAAATGGATAATGTTGTTAACGCGTGGATGTTGGTATAGTTCATGAATTTGAATGAAAAGAATGCGTTGTTGTTGTTCTTGTTGAGTTTGAAGATTAATGGTAAATAAGATTATATGTTGTGTTGTGTGTTGGTTGGGCTGTTGTAAGGTTGTTTAGGTGAAAATGTTACGACGATGGATCATTAATAGTAACTTGAATATGTAGTAGCCGTATGTGGATTATTATCGAATGTTATGAATGTGGGCTGTTTGGAATATTGTGTGGGCTGTCCGGAGTATTCTCGAATCTTGTTTGAATAGTCTCTGGTTGGTACTTGAACGTATGATTATTGATGTTGGCTTGGTTGAATGTGGTTGGCTTGAATATAAAGGAAACGTCGTCTAATTATCTCGAAAGGAATTGTTAACGTTAGGATACGTTTTGAATCTCTTCGTACTTTAATCGTAGTTCTTGACGTCTTAATATAGGTTGAGACACTATTGGGCAGCCTATACGTGTTGTGTTGCGAGTAAACACTAAAGGTATGTAAAGCCTATCCTTCCTTTCTGTTATGTCCCGTATCTTTACATAGGGACATTATAAAGCTAAGTGCGACAAGTTACAGGCAAAGCGGTTTTAGGGTTCCCGGTGAGGGTTTTCACCTCCCGATTTTGTTTCTATGCACAAGTTGCCTATAGATTTCATTTGGTATGGAAAGATTATTGGAGATTAAGGATTAATTAACCATAAGTGGGTTTATTAAGTGAGATTGGGAACAAAATCTGCCCATTACTTTAAGCCATGTTTGGCCGTGCATAGTAGTGCAATGGTCAAGGATTCTTGACCAAAATATTTAAGTGGGACACTTGTCCAACACTTGCAATGCATATATAAGGTAAAAATCTGGTTCATTCCACATTTCACAATTCATTCTACACATTACAAGTTAGAGAAATATAGTGATAGAGAGAAGCTCTCACAAGTCGGCCGAGAGTGAGGTGTTCCAAAACTGCTCCAAAATCTAGTTTCTCCATCAAATTAACTCCTCATCAAGTGCATATGAATGTGTAGTAGTTGTTTGAAGGAAGCAAGGAAGTGTAGCATGCCAAAAACATTGAGATTCGGCCAAGATTGAAGAGCAAGATTGAAGGTAAGATGATCATTTTTTTCTCTCCATGTGTTGTGTGATGGTTTGAATATATAGACGGTGATTTCTATTGTTGATTGTTGTGTGGTTGAAGTTGAGATGGCCGTGAGCTTAGGTGAAGCCATGCTTGGTTTTATTTTGCATGTATTGTGGATGAATTGAATGTATATCAATATATGAAAATGAACAAGAATTGTAAGAAGTTGTCGTACGGTCGTGCATGTTGGTATTGGGGCTATTTTTCTTGAAGTTGAAATGAGTAGGTGTTATAAGCTTATAGAAAGAATGCTTAATCTTCTTGTACAATTATTAGGAACGATTGAATGTATTGTAGTATGAACAAATGGATGAAAATCATGAAGTTGTTGTGGTGGTGTTGAAGCCGTGTGTGGACTCGTTTTAGGAGAAGTTATGACTGTTTTGTGTCATGTTTTAATTGTTGTTGTTATGGACATTGTGGTATATTGTATGCCTTGTGTATATGTGAATTTAGGGGAAAAAGGAATGATTTAAGTGGAAGTATAGAAACAGTCCAAAACCGTGGATCGTTTTTGGTAAAAAGAAGGAATTAACTTGTTCGAATGTTGTTTCGATTGTTGTAATTTCTATAAATTTGGGAGTTCAAGTTGTTGTGGCTGTTGTAGGAGTTAAGATGTTGCCAATATGATTTCTTGTGATTATACAAACATTGTTGCTAGACATCTTGTTGGCGCTTGGATGAAGTTGAAGTCGCGAGTTATATAGTATACTTGGCTCTGACCGTTTTGAGTAATGTACGGGTCCGGAATTCCCTCATAATCTAATCGTAGTTTTGATATATCGTTATAGGATAAGGTACTACTGGCAGCAAGTACGAGTTATAATACGACTAAACGCTAAAGGTACGCAAAGCCTATTCCTTCCTTCTTTTTGGCATGTCCTAGACGTAAGTAAGATATAATTCGAGCCTCCTTGACTCCACTCTCTAATTGCTAGTATGACATGATTGTTATTCGTCCGTAATGTCGAAAATGTTGATATAATGGAACTATGATCTCGTTATTTATTACATGATGGACTAGTATGTGATGCATAGGAGTTCTTATTCTTAAAAGGAATTGCATAAGTATGCTTAATTTTTCATAAAAATGTAATATGCTAATGTCCGAGAACTGATTTGATTTACTATTCATTGAGTCTCAAAAATGTTTTATATAATTATGTGGTTGCTTATGACTCGCTCGTGCTACCGCTTATATCCTTCACCGAGTCCCGGCCGGGTATGTTCTCGTGCGCACAACTATTGTACTATTCACCGAGTCCCTCACTAGTAGGGCCGGACACGTTATATATATATAAAATGATGATAATGATGATATGATATATGATGGTTTGGAGACGGAGGCCGGAGGCATACATTCCTTATTACCGAGTCCCTTCGAAGGCCGGGACACGTATATGCTTATGTTTATGATGTTATGATTATAATTACCGAGTCCTCACTGTAGGTCGGACACGTTATATATGTGATATATAGAATGATTATGCAACTTGATTATGAAATACTATAGTGATATTGATATGAGAACGATACGTATGAAATATGTTCAAAGGCAAGTTTTATGAAATTCTCGTTTGTTGCATTGAATCCCGTTCACCTTTGTCTCGTATATGATTCCATTTACTATGTTTCATGCTTTACATACTCAAGACATATTCTGCATCGACCCCCTTTCTCGGGGGGCGTGCCGTTTCATGCCCGCAGTGCGTACGCTCATTTCGGGATCCGCCGCCCAGAGATCCATCCAAATATTTCGTAGTGCTCCTTTGTTCGAGCATAGTTTCCTAAGATAACCTTTTGATATGTACATATGTTGTCGTTCGGTACGACGGGGCCTTGTCCCGTCATATGATGTCACCGTCACTCTTAGAGGTCCGTGGTCACAAGTGGGTCTATGTGTGGTTGTTGTTTTGTTATATGGTTATGACTTGTGTTTGGGGCGTACCCATTTGTGATGACGCCTTGTCGGCTTGCGTAGCCAAATATGTTATCATGGCAAACTGTGTGTATGAAGGTAGCCTCCTCGGCGTGTGTTTTGGATTGGGACGTTCCCCACATATATATCGATGACCTTTTGCCACTTTTTGCGCGATATTGACCGGTTATAAGTCGTAACTCTTGTGAGATAGGTAGCTTCGACTTGCGTATATTTTGCCCTTATACTTATATCAGCTCGTTCATGCTAGTAGTGTATGACTATAGATAACAAGTGTATACGAGTGTCCAGCTCGGGCACTAGTCATGGCCTACGGGGTTGGGTCGTGACACTTTCTTTTGGCATGTCCTAGATGTAAGTAAGATACGATATGAGCTTTGGGGTAACTCTATTCATAAGTTCCGAGCATGTTTATGATTCTTATTCACTTCTTGATATTAGAATTCTCAATGTAAGTCGAGCTACTGCCCTCGAGTTTTCTATATGATTGGATAGTAAATGATATATAAAGGTTCCTATTCCTAAAAGATTCTGTAATAAGTAATGTCCTTAACTTTCATAAGCTGTCTCGTATTGATTTGATACATATATATGTTTCCTGAGACTTTCCTTAATATGACTATTATTTGATACTCGAGCGTTGGTTAGTCTACTTATCTATTGAGTCTCAAAAGATGATTTATATGCATATGGTTATTCACTACTCGCTCGTACATACCGTTGTATATCTTTCACCGAGTCCTCACTGTAGGTCGGCACGTATATATATA
>NW_026723409.1:0-6358 GCF_029784015.1 Lycium ferocissimum | reverse complement strand
TTTCCCTTTTTAAATTTTATCACTTTTGGCCCCAAATTCTCCTAATTTTTCCTCCCAACAAATTCATGAACAACATGTCTCGAAAATAAAATGCAGAGGTCAAAAATCCCCGACTTTGTATCCCGGAATAGTTTTGTCCTCAACTTATCATAATTAATCCGGATTGTTCCAATGTACAAAAATACGGGTTCTAACAAGTATATACCAAAATGTAGGCTCCGGAATAAAGGGAGCTCTCCAACAGCAGGATAGGTGTCCTAGACTGGCGGATCACCGAACTGTACGTCTGTACCTGCGGGCATGAAACGCAGCCCCCGAAGAAAGGGGGTCAGTACGGAATATGTACTGAGTATGCAAAGCAGAAGATACAGTAAGCAAATCTGAGTCATAATCGAAACAGAAGTACAGAAAGTAAGTGCATATCCAGATGCCAAAATGCTTAGCTTTCTTTGGAAAACATTTCTGTCTCATACATTCGGAAAATCAAACATATCATATTAACTGACATTAACCGAATGATAATAATCCAGACTGTCGAAATCACATATACACATACCGCGGTCAAGTACCCAGCGGTCAATATCACACATACATATACGCGGCGTTGAAGAATCCAAATGTGCGCAACATCACATACAGCGGCCAAGAATCCGGTGCAACATCACATCACATACCGCGGTCAAGAATCCGGCGGTAACACCACATACTGCCGACCGGACTCGAAGTGAAAACGTAACAAATAATGCACGAGACGAATCATAAGTAGCCAAATACGAGTTTAAAATATTTTCAAAGACTTAGTAGGTTAATCGAAACGAACCATCGTTTATAGGCCAAAAACAAGGTCAAATCTGCATTTTTCGCCCGAACGTCACTCGGAACATATCAAAATCACATACATAAAATCCTTATTCGACTCGACGGACAAATAAGTAATCATACTCGGGGGTCGGGAAGATGGTCATATCGAATTCTTTTCAAAAGCCGTCGTAATTTTTACAGAAGAGGATCGCGGGACTCACGGACGAGAGTCCGCTCGGTCCGACCCGCCTACGAAAATCATAGTCATCATATGTTATCGAATCATTATTGCAAACTCGAAAGATAAGTAACTTTGATCGTACTTGAAATCGGAATAATAGTCATATCATATCCTTTCAAAAAATCGTCAAAGTACATAAAGAAAGTCGCGGGGCCCACGGAGGGGTGTCGGCCAGTCGGGCCCGCCTATGGAAAACATAGTCATCATACATCATGGAATCATTTTGATAATATCGAAGCGATCTATTTCCGTACGCTTGAAAGTTACGGACTTTTCGTAGTTTTCGGAATCATTTAGGAACAAAATTCTTTTAAAAACCAAACTTTTATGCAACTTTTGAAACTTAGTCATACAAAGACATAAGGGCCAATATTTCATCTTATCAAGCATACGAAGACCAAGAAACAAATAATAATCCTGGACATGGTCGGATCGCGAGAGTAGAATTTCCTCGAGGCTCGTATCATAGCCCATTTACGACTAAGGCATGCCAAAAGAAGGAAGGGTTGCGCTTTTTACATACCTTGAACGCTTCCATAGCTACTCCAAACTCAAGCTAACCTCAACCTACGCCTCGGCTGCCCAAGGTCTACAAACAATTCATAATATGCCAACCATTAGCTATAAACATTTGGGCATTTAATTCCACATTAGCCCTTAATTCTACGAAATTTGGGCGCATTTCCCCCCGTAAATAGACCAACCCCGAGAATTTAACTCGGCCAAATCAACAACAACAACAACAACCAACCTAACAACATCAATAATCAATCCGAAAGGCAATATAACATTAGTAACTCTCTTTTCATCATTCAACAACTTTCAATATATTCAATTCGATCGGCTACATTCAAGCCAACATCAACGTCATACATTCAAATACCAATCAAGACATACTAACAACATTTAAAGACATTTTAAACAATTCATACAATATTTCCAACATTCCAACAATTGCTCCAATTTACCCGAAACCAGCCCCAAACCCGAGAACCTCAACTATAACACACTTCCGACTTCCGAGTCATGATTTGCACCAACAATCCACACTCTAACAATGTCATTCCCATAAACACATAAATTACGTCAAATGCGCAATAACCTCCAATTCAGCCCACAACACTTACAACATTAATTCGAGTCATTAAACTCTTATCGTCAACATGGAATTCATAACGACAACAACTAAAACAATAAGCGATATTAATTCATTCTTGTCACATGGTATGACCTACATTCGGCCAACACTACATATGCACATACTTATAATTCTCATTCATTTCTTCACCCTACAATGATCACAACATGCTATCTAGACTTCAATTCATTGCTTCAACACAACACAACACACATACCCTTCACACGGCTAACACACCATACACACAACTCACTTCCAACATCTCCTATTTCATGATTTTCATCCATTTTAACATACTACAACATTCATACAACCTTTATAACACATAAAACATGATTAATTCTTACCTTTCTTCTTCAACTCCCCAAATAGGCTAGGGTTTGCAATTGACACAACGGATGGTTGGATGACCACCCGAACAACAACTTCCATGTTACTTAGGGCCTCAAATTAGCGGATTAGCACCAAGGAATTATTTTGGGATGGCTAGAATTGGAGTTGATTTTTTCCTCCTTTGGCCGAGAGCCTTGCTCTTCAACTTCTTGGTTCCCTTTTTTTTTTTCTAAGTGTTGGATGAGATGAGAATGAAGTAGTAGTCATCTTTTGAGCTAATATAAGACTTGTTGTCCAAGTGTCCATAGCCCTAGCACAAGTGTTGGACCAATTAAAATTGTCCACAAATTGTGTGGGCCTTCTTTCAAGCCACACGGCTAAGACCATGAAAAAATGCATGATTTTTAACTTTCATTAATTCCAATTTTGGTCCCAAATTTTCTAAGTGTCCCATACAAACCAAATTCATGAACACCTTATGTCTCAAAATAAAATCGAAGGTCAAAAATCCCGACTTTGCATCCCGGAATGGTTTGGACCCTAACTTATCATAATTAAACCGGATTGTCCCAATGCACAAAATACGGGATATAACATAAGGCACCAGGGGCATCCTTCACTTTGGGATGCGACAAACTTGGTATTAGAGCAGGTCTGTACTAGGAATGTCTACGATCTGTGTCTAGTAGAGTCTTGATTATTGATATGTTATGAACCATACCTATAGTCAGGAGGCTACGGAACATTCGGGACGTCACCTTTTCTTTTATGATCTAGATTGTGCGATAGAGTCGTCGACTAGAAAGCAAACGACCAGCAGAAGGCTGGATACAGCAGTGGTAAAAGGCAGTAGTCAAGTGCCACCCCCTAGTGTGGGTTAGAGCGAGGTCCATAGCATGACACCGTCTTAGACCTCACCGACTCCGCCAGCCCCAGAGGAGCTCAAGAGGGCTACAATAGCCCCAGCTCGCCCACCTGCCACCTCAGACCTGGATATATAAAATGCAGTACAATTGTTGACTAGATTAGTAGCTGCTCAGACTCAGCGTCAGATAGGCCCCACAGATAGGTCTGCAATGGTCCTTGACTTTATTAATCTGGATCCCTCGGTATTCACCAGATCTGATTAAAAGGAAGACCCTCAGAATTTTATAGATTAGATGAACAAAACTTTGCGGGTAATGTATGCTACCGATACTGAGTCAGTAGAATTAGCATCTTATCGATTGCGAGATGTAGCAGTATTATGGTATGAGGCTTGGAAGCGGTCCAGGGTGCCAAATGTACCACCTGCAATATGGTCAGACTTCATAAAGGCTTTTCTGAATCGTTATCTTATTGTTGAAATCTGGCAAGCTAGGATTGATAGGTTCTTGGGCCTCCATCAGGGAGGTATGAGTGCGTGGGAATATAGCCTTCGGTTGGATTCTCTGTCAAGGTATCCCCCTTTTATAGTAGTTGAGATAAGTGATCAGTGCATCGATTCGTAGCAGTACTCAGGCCATATTTGATTAATGATTGTATGATGGCCTGATTACAAGATGGTATGGACATTTCATGCATTTGGGCATATGCTCAAAGCTTGGAGGATAGTAAACGACAATAACGAGCAGAGTCAGATCGTGATAGGGGTCAGCATAAGAGGGCAAGGTCTGTAGGTTATTCGGGGGATTCTGAAAGTGGTTTCAGGACACATTTTTCTAGATGTTCGGCCCCTTCAGCGACATGTGTACCTCCACAGTTTCAGGGGCCGCGTTGTGATTGATTTGCTTATTCTGGACCTGGTCAGAGTTTGCAGGTGTCAGACTCGCAACATATAAGGGATTCTAGTCAGGCAAGACTTTTCGTGCCTCGATGTGAGCAGTACGTTAAAGCGTACTTCGGGTGGTGCATTCAGGGCTTGGGTGTATGTTATACTTGTGGTTAGCCCGGTCATGTGATGCGAGACTGTCCATCACGAGGCAGAAGTGGCATAGCATAGCCGACTGGATCTGTAGCTGGGTCTTCATCATCAGTGCACCCTCCAGGGTAAGGTTCTCAGACATCGACATGTAGAGGTAGTGGTAGAGGTGCATCATCTAGTTCAACCAGTTGTCAGAACTGTATTAATGCTTTGATGGGTCGCCAAGACCCAGAATCATCTCCTGATGTTGTCACAGGTACCTTATCTCTCTGTTCCCATAGCATATATGAATTGACAGATCCTGGTTTGATACTATCCTATATTACTCCTTTTGTTGCTAACAAGTTCGGCATATAGCCAGAATCATTAATCCATTCATAATTTCTATGTCACGACCCAACCAGAGGGCCATGACGAGCACCGGGAACTACCCTACCGAGCACCTCTGAACATACATTTCATAATCATCTCTAGTTGGACCACAAAGATAGCTCATGGGTATTATGATCCTGTAAGGGCATATGTCGCAAGATAACGACACATTTCTATATAATCATCAACAATTATGCCCATCATCACAAGTCAACAAGGCTGCTAAAATATTATACAACAATATGAACTAATAAGGTTAGGGGACATCTAGCTACATACATTTGTCTACGTGCCTCTTTATAGAATACGAGGAGTCCCGTGAAAGACGGGGGTGGACTCCGCCATGCCCAAGTATATACACAAAGAGTAATACCAATAGACTGTGGCTCCGAAGCAAATGGAACGTTCCTAAAACTCCGCTGATGAAGCTCCTAAGGATCAGATCCATATCCCTGCATCCCTGTGGGAATGAACGTAACGTCCACAAGAAAGGACGCCAGTACGAGAAATATACTGATTATATAAGGCATGAATAGTGACATGATAAAAGCAGGAAGAATAGCGTAAGATAAAAAAAACCGTTTATACCTCGTGATACCTTTTAAGACATTTGTCATGCTTACTTAACCTTTTTCTATAAGAAACATTGCCTATATCCACCTACATACCAATACAATATCAGTACCCCGCCATAGTAAGGCTTGGTAATATCAGTACCCAGCCATAATAGGACTCAATAATATCGGTACCCGACCATAGTAGGACTCTGTAATGTCAGTACCCGACCATCATAGGACTCGGTAATATCGGTACCCGGCCATAATAGGACTTGGTAATATCGGTACTCGACCATAATAGGATTCGGTAACGATCGTACCCAACTGCAGTGGTGCGTGAGCAATATATCTCATACTCTAAGAACATAGGCGTGCTGACACACATGACTATATATATATATATACACATACATAAGAGTACAAAAATAAATGCACATCATCATCATCATTATCATTAACAGTATATCTTTCCTTAGAGGATCAACTATCGTAGGATGAGATCAATAGTGTCATGAGAGTATCAAGAATGATGAACTTGGATAGCATTAGAAATGGAATTGTCATCATTGTTATATCTCACCTCGAAGGAACAAGTATTATGAGGTAAGATCAACAATAACGAATAAAATTAAGAAACTCATGAAATAAGCTCAATTATCTCATAATAGCATTAAATCCATAAGCTTTGGAATCTCCAAAAATGGGATCATCACCATTATCATTATCATCATAGAACACATCTATATTTGGCATCATAAGAACTTTGAGAATCATGAACTTCTAGTTTTTTGGGAATAAGCATGTTATGTGTTATATCCCGCATTTTTGTACATTGGGACCATCCGGATTAACTATGATAAGTTAGGGTCCAAACTATTCAAGGATGCAAAGTCGAGACTTCGACCTTCGATTTTATTTTGAGACATAAGTTGTTCACTTTTCTAACATGTTGGTATGGAACAATTAGGAAAATTTACCCAAAAATTTGGGAAATTTAAAGAAAGTTGAAAAAA
>NW_026723408.1:0-6743 GCF_029784015.1 Lycium ferocissimum | reverse complement strand
ATAACTATTTATATACACTAGTAGTATTTGTTCTAAATAAATTAGCTAATGTGTTATAATGTTATGGGTGCGGAGAGTTATTCTATGACAAATTAAAAGGGATTTAGAATGGGAGTGAAATGAGCGGTAAATTTTGGGATTAAGTCCCCAATTACTCGGGAGAACGAGAACCGATTGTTTTTATGTAAAAAAAAAATCAAGAAAAGATAATGACTAATGATCGTGTTGAGGAAATTATAAGGGAAAAAGGGGAAGCAAAGAGAGGAATTTCAAAAATGTTGTCTGAGATACAATTTCAAATACTTTTACAT
This sequence comes from Lycium ferocissimum, assembly GCF_029784015.1. Classification (NCBI taxonomy): domain Eukaryota; kingdom Viridiplantae; phylum Streptophyta; class Magnoliopsida; order Solanales; family Solanaceae; genus Lycium; species Lycium ferocissimum. The sequence goes on along the minus strand of NW_026723408.1, from coordinate 6,432 downwards.
CCCAATAATCAGAGCCCAAAGGAACTTAATATTGGGGTGAAACTTTTGAAGAAAAGAGTAGGGTTTTGGATTCAAGTGGCCACATGGGAAGTTGATAGTCTTCAAACACTAATCAAGAATGTTAAGGTTCACTCTCTCTATATACACATCTTGGTACACTCTTGTTTTAATTGCATATCATATATGAGTGATGGCAAAAAAAAAAATTAACCTTTTAGTTTATGTAACAATAATATATTTTCTTAATTTATTTCGTTTAGAAAAAGAACGTTAAGATTCATTCTCTATATAAACATGTTACCCTTGTTTTTATGTAATATTTGCGGGAATTGAAGAGGGGGAAGAATGGTATGGAGAAAAGTGGAAGGATGTGATAAATTTATTAGAGGAAGAGAAAAGAAGATGGAAAAAATTTCCCGGACATGGAACTGGGAGAAAAAAAAGAGATTAGCAAGCTTTTTTCTAAGGCAAGCTTAAGAGGAGAAGGCTAGGGGATGGCAGATCCGGGTTCTTTTGGTACTTATAATGTAGTCGGGACAATAAGTGCTATTGGTTATGGCCATAGAGGAAAATGATGATGATTAAGCTTAAGTCTCTTCTTCGTTTGTTTCAGACCCCTGCTAACTTTTTTTTATGTGGTTTTTATCTTGAGATGCGGTTTTCCGAATCTTGTGTAAATTCCATCTAGGTTGGTAACCAAATTGTTATGTGGGCTTGTCGCATTATTGTGATTCATTGTTTGGGGTCGTCGCCATTATTACGATATTGTTGTGGTCATTGTATTGTGATTTCATGTATTTGATATAATTCTCTCTTATTATCCCATGGCATATAGAAGAGGAAGGTTATTACTGAGAATTTAATATTGAATTGAATTCCCCAGTAGAATCTATGGGAAACCCTTGATCGGTGATTATCGAGGTGTGATTCCATGCGAGGCATGCATCCCATATTCTATGTGCTATGTGATGTAATTATCACCTAGTTGCATCTTTATCACATACTAGCTCCTCACCTTATGAAAGGGAAGTATAATACGATGATCGAGCTGCAATAACATGACTCGTACTTGTTTATCGCATATCGTGATATAGTCGAGACCATATCATGCACATGCTTTCATATTACTCTTACGTTGTTATACGGCGAGGAGAGTGATCGAGAGACTCCGAGGTTTCGTCGGAGATTGAGACGAGTGCTTAGAGACCCGAGGTTCTCACGAACGATTGAGTGTCCCACGAGACCCGCGTCTTCACGGATCGCGAGAGCATTCGTGATCCGAGGTTATATTCGACGGGAGAGCAGCGGGTACATGGACTTCGCGGGTCCCCCATGGGTCATGACTATGAGGCATTGCCATAGCATATGTGTACGGGGAGTGAGGGGAGAGGTGACTACTGCATTGCATAACATTTACATAGCACGACATTGCATTGCATACACTCATTTGAAATTGGTCATTCATGTCATCAATGGCACATTCCTTCCGATTGATTCTTGATTTGTGAATTACCGAGTTGTTGTTTGCGAGCATTATTTTAAAGGCCGGACGGAATCGAGGTTTATAGAATTCCTCCTAGGCTTATAATCTGAGATATTGAGATCTCTGTGACTATCGTTAATGCAAGACTTTCTCATGTGCTAGATGTGTGACTGTGTTGATCACTTATCTGCTTACTTGTTAGTTGCTTGTTTATATGCGCGTGAACTAACCGTCGGCTCATGATACCTACGAGCCTAGTGTTGTGCTCATACCATTTTTGGCACACCTTCTGGAGTGCGTAGGAGTTATTTTCAGGTGATGTTCGGAGTCTCACGACCGTTTCGAGGCATTCGTCAAAGACGTTTGGGTGAGCTATTGCAACCCAGAGTCTCTCCTTAGATTTCTGTTGTTCTCTATCCTTAAACAGAAGTCGTATCCAGTTTGAGTCTGTTATCTATTCAAATTGTAAACTTCTTAGAAGCCTTGTATGAGTCAGACCAGATTTTGGGAATTTCTATAATAACAGTATTTATTCCGCATGTTGTATCAAATTAAGGTAGTTATCTGAAGGGTTCACCAGAGGGTTAGTGGGTGCCCGCATGATCCATAACCAAGTTGGTATCAGAGCTTAGGTTACCCGGTCTATAAGTACAAGAGCAATGTCTAGAGTCCTACTTATGGGTGTGTTGCGCGCCACACTTATAATTGGGAGGCTATGGGACATCTAGAAACTTCAGATTCTTTCATTATTTCAAAGTTACTTCATTCAAATTGGTAAGTTGATCCCAATTGGTATCTGAACTTCTCGTTTTACCATGACCCATAAATTCTTGCGCGAACGGTTCTTCCTGTGGTACTCGGGTGTTGTCCTAATTTAGAACTAAGTTCAGTTCCTAGATTAATCGCTCCCATCTCTTCAACCAACCTCACAATAACGAGAACCACGACTCCACATAGCCGAAACCTTAGGTCATATCTAGGAACCGAACTTAGACATTAAGACAACACAACTCGTACCGTGTAAACAACCGTTGCAAGAATGGACGAGTTCCCATCATCCGGAGAAGGTAAAACAGAAGTTCGTATACAACTGGGATCAACTAGATACCAATTTGAACTTGTCAAGTTTCGATGTCCCAAATCATGGAACACACCCATGTAGGACCTGCACCCACACTAACCAACTTGTCCCCAAATTACGGTGGGCGACCACCTTTCGGTGGGCGAACCTTCGTAAACTACCTTAATTTGATACAACACGGTAATAAATATCGTTATTATAAGAAATTCTCAAAATCAAGTTCAGACTCATACAAGAGCTTTAAGAAGTTTACAATTTGAATAGTTAACAGACTCAAATCGGATACGACTTCGTTTAAGGATAGAGAACAATGCAAATCTAAGGAGAGACTCCGGTTGCAATAGCTCACCCAAACGTCTTTGACGAATGCTCGAAACGGTCGTAAGACTCGAACATCACCTCGAAAATAACTCTACACTCCGGTAAGAGGAAGAAGCAGTAGTATGAGCACAACACTAGGCTCGTAGTATCATAGGCCGACAATGGTTAGTTCACGCATATAAACAAGAAGCAATCTAACAAGTAAGGATAAGTAATCAAACACAAACACACATCTAGCATATTACGCGAGAAAGTCTTGCATTAACGATAGTCATGGATCTCAATATCTCGTATTATAAGCCTAGTGGCACCCTATAAACCTCGATTCCATCCACCCTTTAAAATAAATACTCACAAACAACAACTCAAATTCACAAATCAAGAATCAATCGTAGAATGTGCCATGCAATGACACGAATGACCATTCAAAATGGAGTGCTACGCAATGCAACGTCGTACATGTAAATGTTACGCAACGCAGAGTCACTCTCACACTCCACTCCCGTACACACATGCTATGGCAATGCCTCATAGTCATGACCCATGGGGGACCCGAAGTCCATATACCACTCGCTCCGGAACATAACCCCGGAGGCACAGCAATCACTCTCAATCTCCGCAAAGAGTCTCTCTCGGCATCGGACACCCATCGTCTCTCCGGCAAGAAATCTCGGGCAACAAACACTCATCTCTCTTTTTTACCCTTCTCCGTGCAAAGAACCTCGGAGTCTCTCAATCACTCTCCTCACCATTATAACAACATAAGAGTAATATGAAAAGCATGTCATGCATGATATCGGGCCTCAACTATATCACCAATACGCAATAAACAAGACAAGGTCATATTATTGCCCACGCTCAATCATCAATATTACCCTTCCCTTTCATAAGTGAGGAGCTAGTATGTGATAAAGATGCAACTAGTGATAATTACATCACATAGCACATAGAATATGGATGCATGCCTCGCATGGAATCAACCTCAATAATCACCGCAATCATAGGTTCCATAGATTCCATACTAGGGATCGCAATTCAATATTCAATTCTCAAAGAATAACCTTCCTCCATACGACCAAAATTGGGATAACAAGAGAGAGAGAATATATCAAATACATGAAATCACAATACAATGATGCCTTACATAACAATATCGTAATAACGGCGATTTAGCCCACATAACAAAGATTAAGCAATAATTACGACAAGCCCACATAACAATATCGTCAAATAATGCGACAAGCCCACATACGTATCACAATAATGGCGATAAGCCTATCAACAGCTTCGGCAATACCAACCTAGATGGAATTTACCTCCACACCATGCCGAAGGCTCACTGCGTTTTCCCCGTCAATCACTACTATTTACATACGTTTCGCTTAACCTGAGTTCAGACAAAAGTAAAACCGTAACCTACCTCATCGCCGAACAAAAGTGTCACGAACTTTCACGCCAAAGCTTTTTCTTCCGAAGTGCTTCCGAACGGACAAGGTCTATAGCGCTTATTCGTCACACAATACGTGTACGCTACCCAATAATACTTCAACCTATATTAAGACGCCAACAACTATGGTTAAGCTACAGAGATTCAAACGTATTCTAACGTTAAGTAATCTTCTCTATGTTTAGGCGATGTTTTATCTTGTATCTAAACCAACCACATACTACCAATACAACATCAATAATTATGTGTTCAATACCAATCCGGACAGCCCACAATATTCTAAATAAATTCCCACATTCATAACATGCAATAACGTATTCACATACTCGCTTCGACATTCTCAAGTTAATTTTATTAGTTTGTAGCCTTAACGTTTTCATGTAACAACTTATAACAGTACCTCATCCAACATACAATATGATGTATACTCTTAACTTATAATTATTCTTTCCAACTTAATGAAAACACAAGTCCAAAATGTATCTCCTAACCAACAACACATCCAAATAAATTTCCTAACCGAGAAATATAACAATGTTCCTAATCGAAAGGTTAAAGGTGAAGTTATGTTAGTATGAAAATGGTTGAATCTATGATTTTAGTGAGTGATGTTGAAGAGGTGTAGCCCTGTGTGGCCGTTTTGTGAAGAAGTTAGCGAACTATTTTTACTTGATATTTTGATTGTTATTATCATGAATTTTATGATGGAAAGAAGGTGTTTAATGGTTGGAGTTGAAACTAAAGTCATTTGTGAGTTGTTTTAAGGATTATAAAAATGACGATATAGCGTAGTTGCGATGAATTGATGTTGTACTTGTCGGTGGATATGGGTCATAACTTACCGAAATTATATGAAAAGAAGACATGAAATGATGTATAAAAAATCGAGTGTTGGCTTAGTATGTTCGTAAACGTTTGCAAGAATTCAAAATCGTTATGTTGTCTGCTAGAGACTGTTTGGACATGTGGAAAGGATCTTTTGGATTTGTGTTTTCATTAAGTTGGAAAGAATAATTATAAGTTAAGAGTATACATCATTTTGTATGTGACGGTCGTTATAGTGTTACATGCAAACGTTAAGGCTACAAACTAATAAAAGTAACTTGAGAATGTCGGCCGTATGTGAATCGTTATTGCATGTTATGAATGGGGTGTTTAGAATATTGGGGTCGTCCGATTGGTATTGAACACATAATTATTGAGTGTATCGTAGTAGTGGTTGGTTTAGAACAAGAGAAAACATCGCCAAACACCAGGAAAAGTACTAACGTTAGAATACGTAATCTCCCCGTAGCTTAACCATAAATTGTTGCGTTAATATAGGTCAAGTATTATCGTAGCGTACACATATTGTGTGACGAATAAGCACTAAAGACCCGGGCCAATAAGCACTTCAGGAAAAAGCTTTGGCGTGAAAGTTCGTGAAATTTGTTCGATGAGGTAGGTTACGTTTACTTTATGTTTTAGACCCTATAGCGAAACGTATGTAAATAGTAGGATTGACGTGGGGAAAAAGATAGGCCTTCGGCAGGGTGGGGGTAAATTCCATCAGTTTGGTATTGCTAGTTACGGGTTTGCCCCCATTATTTGGGAAACTATGGGCTCGTCGCCATTATTATGATATTGTTAGTGAGCCCTCATTGATGGATTTCAATAATTGATATAATTGTCTCTCTTGTTATCCCAGGGTCAGCACTAGAGGCATTGCCATAGCATGTTGGATGGTGAGAGGTGATATCGTATTGATAACATTTACATAGATGACATGCATCGCATAGCACTCCATTTGAATGGTCATTCATGTCATTGCATGGCACATTCTCTCGATTGATTCTTGATTTGGAATTACCGAGTTGTTGTTTGAGTATTTATTTTAAAGGTCGAGGAATCGAGGTTTATAGAATTCTCCCAGGGTTATAATCCGAGATATCGAGATCCCCAGACTATCTTACCCAAAACTTTCCAGTGCAGATTCTGTTTGATTACTTTTCTCCCTACTTGGTTCTTGTTTATATGCGGAACTAACCATTGTCCTAGATACCACGAGCCTTTTTTGTGCTCATACATTTTTAACCTTTCCGGAGTGGAGTTATTTTCGGG
>NW_026723407.1:0-6225 GCF_029784015.1 Lycium ferocissimum | reverse complement strand
CTTCAAGGCCCCCTTTATAGGACCCCCGGGTGGTAAAGAATTGGTATTTTTCCCAAAATGGATCCGCTCCATTTTCTCCGGAGGCCAAGTCGGATACGTGGTATGATATCTCGAACGTTAGAGACTTTGCAGCGAGTCATGTATATAAGATGTTCTATAGAGCGTGCCGATAGTTCGCTCGTATCATTATACATGATATTACGTATTTTGTAATGGCCGCAAGTTATGCTGATTTGAAAGAGAGATAAAATATGTTCGTTTTTCAAAAATTTTCACTACGCATTCATGTTTAACCGAAGTTAAAGGCCCACTATGTGGCTACGAGTACTATGACAACAGAGGGTTCGCCGCCCTAAGTATCGGGGCGCCCATCACACCCTATCGAAAATCGGGGTGTGGACAGACTCGTTGAGTAAAGTCATCATATACATGTACATATAGCGCGGTCCCGCCCTCTAGTGAGGGACTCGATGAACGGAATCATCATATGCCATCCTGGCCACCATCCCCATATCATCACATCACCATATCATCATATATATATATATATATATATATATATATATATATATATATATAGCGTGTCTCGCCCTCTTGTGAGGGACTCGTGAATAATGCAGGAAGTGTGCACGAATGCGTGTCCCGGCCCGGACTCGGCGTGAAAGACATATCGAGCTTGCACGAGCAGAGTAGTGAGAAACCATGTGCACATAAATCATCATTGGCGTACTCAATGGATAAGTAAGTAATCGACGCTTCGAGAGTAAAACGATAAACATGTTAAGTTTTTTCTAAAAAGTCATTAGACTGCATAACGGAAAAACCTGGGACCACGGATATGCATCAAACCCATCCTGCCCGCCCATGAAAATTAAAGTTATCATACGTTATAGAATAACTTACGAGCATATCAAAGCAATCCGTTCTCGCGATGAAAGTTATATTTTTAGACATAAGATCCTTTAGGAACAAAAAACCGTTTATACAACATTTTAAATCCAATAATATCAAAGACATAAGGACCATAGCTTGACCATACTAAGGATGCCAACATTAAGAAGCAAATATGAATCATAAACATGCTCTGGGCTTAAGAAACGGAGTTACCGAGGCGGTATCATAGCCTAATTACACTAGGACATGCCAAAAGAAAGAAAGGGGAGCTCATATACCTCGTCCGCTTCCTAAGCTAGTCCAAACTTAAGTCTCTGGGCTGCCCACGATCTATAACAACAACATTATATACCAAACATTAGCTATAGATACTAGTGATTCCAATTCCCAAACTAGCACTTTGTCTACGGAAATCTCTAAAGATTTCCTATAAACTCAACAACCCCGAGAATTCAACTCGCCAAAATCATCAACAACAACACCAACAACCATATTAACAACATCAATAATCAATTCAAAATGCATTCTAACATTTGTAACTCTTTCTACATACTTCAACATTTCATTATATTCAATCCAACTACTCACATTCAAATCAACATCAATGCTCATACGTTCAATTACTAATCCGAACCCATTCAAACAAGTTTCAAGAACACTTTAAACAACCCGCACAATATTTCAAACAACCTAAACAAAATACCATTTCACCCGAAAACCAACCCAAACCCGAGAGCAACAACAACAACACCTTTCCTCTCTTCTAAATTCATGAATTACACCACCAATCCACACGTTAACAATATTATTTTCATAAGTAAAAAAGCTACATAAGGATCACATTGGCCACTAAAACAGCCCACGACACTTTCAACTTCAATTTGAATCATTAAACTTCCGTTATCAATATAGAATCCACACGACAATAACAACGAAAACGCTAAATAAAATTAATTCATTCTTGGCATACAAGATGACCCATATTCGCCACCACACCACAACTTGCCAACTTCATGATTCTCATCCATTTCAGCACAATACAACAACCAAACATACTAAATAGAATTAATCCATTACTCCCACACAACCTTACATATACACGGCTACAAGCCATGCACACGACTTCACTTCCACACGCACATTTCATGAATTTCATCCATTTTTACATATTACAACATACACAAATCATTCCTAACATATGAAAGAGAGGTTTAAATCTTACCTTTCTTCTCTTAACTTCACCACTTAGCTAGGGTTGTGATTGATGAAAACGAGTAGTTTATTGACTCCAACAACAACTCCACGCTAACAAGACCCTTCAATTAGTCAATCACAAGGAAATTATTTTTGGTGAAGATTCTTGGTCTTCAATTTTATGCAACCATGGCCGTAACGGCCCTTCTCTGGCTTCTCCAAGTTTCTGATTTTTCCAAGTGTTAAGATGAATAAGATGACTTATTAGTCATCCTTTCGCTCACATATATTAGCTCCATGTGGGGCCCTTGCCCCCACACCTACGTGGGTTCGCCACATGGCCTTATTTTTCATGAATTATCAACTTCCAATTATTCATTTTTTTTTAACCCCAAATTTCCTTAATTCCGTGCCACCAAATCATAGCAACTTATGTCTTAAAACAAAAATCGTGGTTAAAAGTCTCGACTTCGTATCCCGAATAGTCTTATCCTTAACTTTTCATAGTTAACTCTGATTGTCCTAATGTACCTAAACACGATATAATGCAAATAATGCCCTACCATTGTTAGGTGTGACAAAGTGGTATCAGAGAAGCAAATGTTCTGTGGGTTGTCAAAGTCGCTAGTCAAACAGTCTTGTTCATGGGTGTGTCGTCGACCACACTTATGAACAAAAGGCTATAGGGCATCTAGATGTTTCTTCATTCAGATCATAGATTGTGCTATAGAGCCGTGTTATAGACCTCAAATCCTTGCCACTAACTTCAAGATTTGAATTTTGATTAAGTTGATTTTAAAGGTCACCCATGATTGCGAAATTGGAATCAATTTTTGGGAAAACTTTTAATTAATGATCCATAGGTTTAAGGGAGTTAAGGATTCAAAGAAAGGATGTTTATTTAATCGAGAATTTCCTTTTGGGAAAAAAGCATTTTAAAAGGGAAAGATAAAAAGGGAACATATTTTTTGTCACACCCCAACTTTTTGACAGGATTTACGGGGAACCGACCCCCACTTAGGTTTTAGGGAACCGGGTAATCCTCTGGGTAATTATAACCTTACCCATTCCAAATTGAAATTTTTTGGCACTTGGGGCTTTTCAAAAAAAAAGCTTTTCTTTTTTTTCCCCCTTCAAAAAAACAAATCATATGAAATCTATAATGTAAGCGTAATGATAATCCCAAAGGGGCCCGAAAGCCGACATGAAATGTGACTGTCCAAAAGTTCTCATAAATCAAGATACCCCTAGATACTCGACTCGGAAACTAAAAAGGAGCCGCCAACCCCCTGGAACTTTCTTCCTATACCCTTCCACCATCTCAGATACACCGCGTGGCATGGAAACGCAGCCCTCGAAGAAAGAGTGGTCAAGAAATACGATCGGCATGTAAAGAAATACAAAACAAGATCATACCGAGATAAGGAGTATAGGAACTAAGGCTTGCCTTTCTCAAACATAAATCATGCGTATCAACATCATATCCTGTACCCCATTATGGGACCTAAGACATAAGCAACAATCATCCTCAGTATACGTGTATGCATGACGTGTCCCGCCCTTTAGTGAAAGATGACTCGATGAATAACATCATATAATCTCCTTACGTATAGCCATCATATCATCATATATATACCGTACCCGGCCCTCTAGTGAGGGACTCGTGAAATAATCATATATATATCGTACCCGGCCCTCTAGTGAGTGACCTTGAAATAATCATATATATACGGCATCCGGCCCCAGTGAGGGACCGTGAAATAATCATATATATACCGTACTCCGTCCTCTAAATGGGATTCCTGGAACGAGACATGTCTCCATCATGTATATCATACATGGCTTATCCCGTGGGTCGGCGCCATCATCGTATCATCACATATATACCGCACCGTCCCTCTAACGAGGGACTCAAGAACCATGAAGGAACTGCACGAATACATACCCGACCCGGACTCGGTGAAAGAAGTACAATAGCCTAGCACAAGAAGAGTAGCGAGAAACCATATGCATATAAATCATCTTTTAAGACTCAATAGATAAGGAGAAAAAATCAACGTCGAGTATCAAACGATAGTCATGTTACATCCGGTTTAGCTACCATAGTACCGCATTAAAGAGAATCTTAGGGATCGTACATGTATCAAACCAATCCGAGCCCGCCCATGAAAGTTACGGCATTACTCGTTATGGGAATCTTCTACTTAATGTATCGAAGCGATCCGAGCCCTCTATGAAAGTTAGGGACCTTATTCGACATAGAATCCTTTAGAACAAAACTTTTATGCAACACTTACTATCCAATCACACAAAAGACACAAGGACTATAGCTCGAATTATATTAGGAATGTAACATACATCAAGAAGTGAATAAGAATATGCCTTGACCTTAAGAATAAGAGTTACCCTAAGGTCGTATCATATCTTACTTACGTCTAAGACATGCCAAAAGAAGAAAGGGTAAGCTTTACATACCTGCTCCACTTTTATTAGCTACGCTTACTCGTCCAAGATCGTAAGCCTACACTTAAAAGGATTCATGCTAACGTTAGACTCTTTATTGCACACTTGTTCCAAATTCAAATTAAACTACTCATATTAAAAATCATAAAGACTTCCCCTGTTTATATGCCTAGCCCAAAATTACAATCCAGCACCCAATCAACAACAACAATAATACCAACATTAACAACACTATTATTCATACCAACATATTCCATAAACGTCCCACACGACGTTTTTTCAACATATAACAACAATATGCACTTTCTTCCATCCCAATCAGTATAATCTCATCAATAACCATGTTAGATACCATTTTTATATGTGTAAATCAGTCCATCCACATGGCCACAACACGTTCAAAACTACAAACACAACAACTACAATACAACACTCTATGACCTTTTCTCCATGACAAGTTTCATTTTTAAGGCTTGCTAGACCTTCAAATAAACTCAACATAAAAGATGGGATAAATAGCATACCGTATACTTGAAAAAAAAACTCAGCCATCAACCTTTTCCAACACCAAGCTTAAGTAGAAGCAAGAATAATCACCTTCACTTTATTCGCTTGGCATCTTGTCAAATTTCGATTTATCTACCATAATATTTGGGAGATGTTTTGGAGGCTTTCTAGGACTCTTTGGAATGTTAATATACTGAAAAATGGGCTGATGGGGTATTTTATAGCCCCTAGGTCGGTTCCACCGACTTATTCACGCTGTGGGCACCTGCGAACCTTTTGGTACTGGGTCTTCGCTTAAAACGGCCATAAATCTTGATTCCGACATTGTGTGAGGGCCTACAACCTATGGTTGGAAAGTTCTTTCAATTATCTACAACTTTTGTTCCTGGTATATTTCCAAATTCCAAACTTAATGCCATTTTTGCCCCTCCAAGTCAACTCATCCGAACGTTTCCTTAAATCGTCCTTTTCGAGGGCTTATGTCAACGATATTTGGCTTATGGGTCCTTCTTAGGACTTGCTCAACTTTTCATGTACTACTTGTATCACTTTAATATATCCTTTACAAAATCTCGACATGTGGGCCCCACCTTAACTCATGGTTTCGAGGGCTATTATCGAGTGATCATGTTAACCCATTTACCCCATACAATCCCAAATGTCATATATATGTTTGCTCGATAAACATAATCTTCATCCATAACTCTGTGGCACTCGCTCTCCCCTAATCTCATACCAAGCCGTCCACAAGCCTTGATAACGCGAAATTTTCCCCAAGGTGTAATCAGGCCCCTGCCATGACCCTTCACTCAGATTCTACTCACTGTTTCGAGTGCTCCGTTGTTCGGGAGCCTAGACTTTTGGCACAGACCTTTCGATATATGTATATGTGTCTGTTTCGTGGGTACATGGGCCCCGTCCCGTCACATGTTACTATTGATACTCTTAGAGTGTCCGTGTACATACGTGCTGTCACGTATATAGACATCGGCTCGCTCTCATTTGCTACGACTCATGTTTTGTAGGTTATAGGTAGTCACAGCCCTTTGTCATTGCTGTATATAGTCGGGGTATTCCCACATGCTGCGATTGTGCCCCTACGGCTTACGTGTGATATTATCTATTAAAATTATAACCCCCGGGAGATAGGGTTTTTGGATAGATTAT
>NW_026723406.1:0-5993 GCF_029784015.1 Lycium ferocissimum | reverse complement strand
GATGGTTGGAGTTTCTTGGATTATGACGCCTTTTTTTCTTCGGGCAAGGCAAATTTGGTGGCGGATCCCTTTGAGGGGGGGGGTAGAGGGGGAGTTTGCGGTTATTCTTGGGGGGAACTACTTTGGCTATGGATGTTCGATGCCATTGCAAATCAATTTGTAGACTTGATGATGGAGCCGGTAGAGTTTTAGCTTATGTGAAGGCACGATCTTCCTTATTGTAGTAGATGCAAGGCTGAATAATTTGATGAAGTGAATTTGAGCAATATTGAGGAATAACTATTCAAACGTGAAGCTAAGGGAGCGATTCTTGATGGTGATATGATGGTGTTTTGAAGATTAAGGTCGGATTTGTGTTCCTAGAGTAGGAGATTTGACCCGATTGATCATGGAAGAGGCTCATTGTTCGAAGTATTTCATTCAACTAGAAGCTCAAAAAATTTATCATGAATTGAAGCAACACTATTGGTGGTTCCAAATGAAGAAGTCATAGTGGAGTTCGTGTCTCGATTTTGAATTATCGAAACAAGTGAAGTATAAGCGAAGAAGTTTGGTGGTATGATTCAGAGGATGCACGATACCGGTGGAAGTGGTAACAGATTGCTGCGGACTTTGTGGTTGGATTGCCTCGTACCTTGGGAAATTTTCACTCTATTTGGGTCATCAGGCCAGTTGACCAAGTCTTCCCATTTTATTCTAGTTCAAACAACTTACGTCATGAAATGCCAAAATCTACATTCAAGAGATAGTCTGATTGTATGGAGTGCTATTTCTATTACTTTTGACCTCGGTACTCACTTTAGATCACATTTCTAGAGGTCTATGTAGAAAGAGTTGGGTACTAGAGTGGATCTTACGACCTTAAACCTTCTGGACCACGGCTTTATCCGAGCGGACTATTCGAGGTTCTCGAGGATATGTTACGGCTTGGGGGATTGATTTTGGTGGTCATTGGGATAATTTTTTACCTTTGGCGAGTTTGCTTACAACAATAGTTACCATTTCGTATTGAAATAGCACCGTTTGATGTATTGTATAGTAGAAGGTGTCGTTTTCCTATTAGTTGGTTTGATCTTTTAAGGTTAAAACTTACGGTACAAATTTGTTGAGAGATCCGCTTGGATAATGTTAAGTTGATTCAGAATGAGATATCTTACGGCTCAGAGTATGCAAAAGTGTTATACAGACTAGAAGATTTGTGATTTGGAGTTCATGGTTAGGGAGTGAGTCTGGTTGAAGGTTTCACCCATGAAAGGTGTGATGAGATTTGGGAAGAAAGGGAAGTTGATTCTGAGGTTTATTGGTTTATTTGAGATTATTCAGTGTATTGGCGAGGTAGCTTATGAGTTAGCTATACCTCTCGGTCTTTGGGTGTGCACCCGAGCTTTTTTATGTTTTAATGTCAAAAAGTATCATTAGACAATGGCTCTCGTATGATTTGTTGATTCGATGTTGCTTGGTCGGGGCTCCGACTTTGAGGAGGAGCCGATAGTCATTACGGACCCGAACGTGCTCGAGAAATTGACATTGAAAGAATTAGCTTCGGTGAAAGTGCAATGGAGTCATCGTCGAGTTGAGAAAGCAACAGAAAGCGAGACTACATAACATCCGGATATCACAACTTTTGACGATCAGGTGTCATTCATGTTTTACCGTTCAAGGACGAACGCTTATTTTAAGTGGTATCTCGATGTAACGACTTGCTTAGCCGTTTTGATCTTTCATGTTTCCCAAAAATGCTTCCCGTAGTTTCATACCAAAGATATGTGACTTGCGCGGATGGGTGATACGGTTCCGGCGTGATCTCGAAGGTTTTGTTTTGTCGTTGATAGAATTAGAGTTTTTTTAACTTTATGAAATGGGAAGGTTTGACCAAAGTCTCGAGCATCCTGGGGTAAATGCGTTATTGGAAGTTCCGTCGATCTCGTTGGTCCGAAACGTGATTTTTGACTTAGTCGATCCTTTGGTTCGGAGTACCAAGGCATTCGGATGCGATTTGAGTCTTTTGTGTTGGAAAGTTGAATTTTTTTGATGTTTTGAAGTTGACCTTGGTCAACCCCGTGTCAAGGCGACCTCGTTTGGGAATTTAAAGTGTGCGAGTGAGTTTGTAGTATTATTTATACTTGATACGTGCATTTGGTTTGTTTAAGAGTCTAAATGAGTTTCGGGTGTTTTGTTGAAACTCGGGATAAACCATATTTTACGGTTTTCGATTGATGCCGGTTTCCTTCTTTGCATTAGCGAAGAAGGCTTCGCGTTCGCTAGAGGTGGGGGGCGAGTGCGGGTGGGCGATCTAACGTTCGCCATGGACTTTGTAGCGATCGCGATGAGTTGGGTCGGTCAGGGGTGTCATTCACAAGGTGGCTGTTCGCGATAATTATTCCTAGACAAATTTAAAAACCTGCTTTCGTGTTCACCTTCCTAAACCGTTTTTAGAGCTATGAGCTTGATTAAAGATATTTCAAGTGCCATTTTTCGAGATTCTTCTTTGAGTATGTTCTTAACCTTAATCTAAGAAATTATTAACTATTGGCTTTCATTAACTAGGGGGGTGTAATTAGTGATGAGCACTTTGTTGGTGCGGATGTATCTTTGTTCGGGTAACTAAAACAGAACTAATTATGAATCATGGATGAGATTGTGTGTTTAGCTATCTACGAGGAATGGTGGATAACCCTTTAGGTTGGAATGATTATTGTTAATTTGGGCTTTGAAGGCCATTGTTGGATGTATAATCATGGAATAATGACTTGGTGCATTCATCACATCACATCTCGTCTAGTCATAAAAAGGACATGTATACTTATATTATGCATTTCATGGTGTACGCATATCCATTCATATTTCATCACATGATATCATACACTAGATTGATGAAATATGAGGAATGGGCACAGAGGTCGTAAATTGGATATGGTACATAGATGGAGTGATGATGATATTATAGCCAACGACCGGGACCGTGTGATCTAAGAGACAGAGTATTCCACAAATGGACCTCGTGAAGTCGCCCATGGGTCACATGAAACCTATTGCGAAGCGTGTATGCGGTGCATATGGCCATTACATCGCATACCATTCACTTGCATTGCACGCATTCTCTTACATTCATATCATTGTGCTTATTGACTTATTTTCATGCCATGGGTGCTTAAATGGTGTTAATATGGGAGTCTTTACACTTGAACTTGTTTTAACTAAAGAAAAGACGGAATGCTGTATCTTGCGGGAAAGTGACAAGCAATTTAGATGGATTGAGTGTACGTAACACTTTCTTGTCTTTGTCGAATTCGTATAAGCGGTGATATTTTAGACTAACAAAGCAAAAAAGGGTATCGGAAGTATCAACCTCGTCGTCTGTATAGTTTAGGTCCGTCAACGATGTTGCGGATTACACATGCTTCCGTACTCACTACACTCCATTGCGCGTCTTATGTGCAAAGTTTCAGGATCCGAGCGCGGTAGAGGTGGTGATTCTACGTTGTTGAGGACACGTCTTTAGAGTCTGGGTAAGGGCGGAAAACTCCGTATCACCGACTTCACTCTTTATTTATTTTCTTCGTCATTCTTCAGACAAATTTATGTACTATATCCAGGACTTGTGTTCGGATTAGTTGCTCATGTACTGACCTTTAGGTTTTAGGGAGATGTATTGACTTAGACTGCTTTATTGTCCTTATTTCTATGAGATTTATTATGAGACTTATCATGATTTTCTTTACTTGATTCCGCAATTTATTACTCGTTTCGCGACTTAGCCATATTACGCGGTTTACTTCCATTTAGAATTGCACAAACGTCCATTTATCTCGGACAGGTTTGAAGAAAATTTTGGGAAAACGTCAACGATCGCTAGCTTATTTGGCAAAAATAAATACGGTACGTTATAAAGAATTAATTAATCAATTGGACATTCGAGAGACAAAAACTCGTTAATTTTATTAATTTGAAGAGTCATTTCATTTTCACTTATATGTTTCGATTAAATTCGATGAACTTCTTTTCACTTAGCAATTCTGTGGAAGAATGAATCGGCAAAAACTTAAGACCGCACCAACTACAAAAAAAGACCTTTAGTCCCTGACAAATACGATACAATAAATTAAGTAAAAAGTAGTTTAATTTGCTTGTATGCGTAAATACAATTGTTAAGCCAAACACTGGATGCCGCTTTAACACCGATAGTGAGCTCGCTTTTATAGGTGTTAAACTTCAAGATGTATCCGTGAATCGTGCCTATAATGGACAAAAAGCTGACGAATAAATGCTCTTAATTACAAAGCATAACGTTTGGCTACATATCTAGACTGAACATGTAATGCTTGAAATTCATAAATGCTCGGGCAATTACCCGCTTATTTTCTATTGCGGGTTCCGAGCGTAATTATCTCCTTTGGTTCTCGAAGCAAACGTAACTTAACTATTTATGTTTGCCACGCGTCAATTCCCGACTCGTTCCGCTGCCAAGTGGGATTTTTGCCCTGTGCGAGGATGCCCCACCCTTTTGGTCGAATGTCTGTGGGGGGAAGAAAATTCGTCTTATCTTAGGGAAATGATTAAAATTTAAACTTTACGGGAAAAAAAACATTCTATTTTTTGATTTGATATCGCCCTTCTTGTCCCCGGCCCTTTCCGTTCCTTTCTAATCTAGATGGATAGGGTTTAAACCTTTTTAAATGTGAAAAAGTCTTAATAAAACCCTTCCTTGTTTTCTCTTTACTCTTTATTTTTAAAGAAAAAAAAACATTTTCTTTTAAATTTTCCCCCCTCTAAAAAAATTCTTCGTCTTTTTTTTCTTTTTCTTGGATCAAACAAAAAAAATGGCTAAAACTGACCTTCGTTTCTTCTTCTAACCACTTCTGCCCCTTCCCCCGATGGCAGGGGCAATTTTTAAAAAATTTACAACCCCCCTATTAAAACGCATTTTATTTATCCCATCAGCCTTTTTGCAAATTCTTTTAAAGGCTCTTTCAAAGTGGGGGGGTGAGATGGTCAAAAATTCGCCCTCAAATCCCCCCTTTTTCTGTCGCATAGATTGTCTTGGAAACCTTTCTCATTCCCCTGGGGAAAATGATGTTGTTACCACCGAACAGGTATCTCAACAAATATACATATCCCAATTTGGGTTTTGGGGCCGGTGTTGATCGTTAATTGAAATGTGCAAAGTCAAAGTTTGCCTTGCTCGTTGTCCTCCTGTGGAGGTGTGGCTTGTATTCCTTTTGCCCCTGATGCAAAGTTGTCTTTTTTTCGGGGACCTTATTCCATCTATCCCCGAGACTTTTCCCAGGTTGTTCACATGTCGAAACGAGGGAAATCTGTTCAAAACCAACATGGACGTAGATATTGATAAAGGTTGGATGGAAGTTTTTCCCAAATTCCTCGGGCAAATTTGAAGGAAAAATATCCTTTTTTGAGGCATGGAATTTACCTTAAGTTTTAAATCCTTTTATTCCCGGGACAATTTTCCCCTTTACAATTTCTAACCTTTCATTTCTTTTAGCTTCAAAAAGGGGTTTCCAAGCCCCTAACCCTTTTTTGGTTGGGGTTAACACTCGAATGTCTCGAACCATGAATCCCGAACCTAGAAAGGTCCCGAACCGATGGAAAAAAAGAAAATTATAAGAAAAATTTCTCATTTTTTTTTATTTTCTAGTTAACCATACTTTTCGATACTTGCTTTGTATTAGGTCCCCAAAAAAGCTTTTATCAGGGTTTTGACCAAATTTCCTTGACGGTGGGCCGCTCTAATCCTCAGCAACAAAAAAGACGAAGAAGAAGCAAACCCGTTCTTTAACCAAAAAATCGATGCTTTTACTACGACAATAAATCCCTTTACGGAAAAAATAAAAAAAAAGGGTCTCGGGGAAAAAATTTCTTCAAGTCAAATGGAAAAGGGGGGGCGGAATGGGGCGAAGGGGGAAAAAGAAAGTTCTCAAAACCAATACTACAAACCAACCTAGGGGGTAAATGGATTTTCGGCCCCTATCCCCCCA
>NW_026723405.1:0-6064 GCF_029784015.1 Lycium ferocissimum | reverse complement strand
TTTTTCCCGATTTTATTTTAGTCATAACTTGTGCATGAATTTGTTGGTATGGAACAATTAGGAAAATTTGGGCCCAAAATTAGAATTAATGGAAGTTGAAAATCATGCAATTTTGCTTTTTTTGGCGTGTAATGTGGGATTATAATTTGTGGACAATTTTAATTGGTCCAACACTTGTGGGGGCCCAAGGGACACATGTATGATTCATCAAGGGGGCAAAGATGCTTCAAGGTCTCTATTATTCTACACTTAAAAAAAAGAGCAAGAAGTTGAAAAACTAAAAGAGGTTTGGGCCCAAAGTGGAGAAAAATTGAGGTTCAATTCTAGCCATCCCAAAATATTTTGTTGATAAACCCACTAATTTGAGGTCCCAAAGTAGCGGGAAGCGTTGTTCGGGTCATCCAACCATTGTTGTGTCAATTGCAAACCCTAGGCAAAGTGTAAAGTTGAAGAAGGGTAAGAATTAATTATGTTTTATGTGTTATAAAGGTTGTATGCATGTTGTAGTATGTTAAAATTGATGAAAATCATGAAATATAGTAAGTTGGAATTGACCCATATTTTGGGGTTTTGGGGGTGTGGGGTGTGTATGTTGTGTTGTATTTAAGTGATGAATTAATTTTATGTAGTATTTAATTGTTGTAGTGTGAAGAAATGAGTGAGAATTATCAATATGTGCATGTTGGTATGTTGGCGAATGTAACCTCCATTTGCCAAAATGAATTAATTTACTTATCGTTTAGTTGTTGTCGTCATGAATTATGGTGAGAATGAGGTTTGATGATTCAAATTGGTGTTGTAATTGTTGCGGATGATTTGGAGGTTATTGTGCATTTAATGTAATTTGTATATTGATAGAATGCATTGTTAGAATGTGTTGTTGGTGCAAATCATGATTTGGAAGTGGGGGATGGGGTTATGGAGGTGTTCTCGGGTTTCGGCAATTTTCGGGTGAGTGGGATATTTTTGGAATGTTTGAAATGTTGTTGTTGTTAAATTTCTTTGAATATTGTTGGTAGGGGTTTGGGGGAGACGAAAATAAGTGTTGATGTTGGCTTAAAGGTAAGCCTTTGAATTGAATTTTTGAATGATGTTGAATGGTGTAAAATTTTTAAATTTAGAATCCTTTTGGATTGATTATTAATGTTGCTAGGTTGGTTATTGTTGTTGTTTTGTTGATTTTGGCCGAGTTAAATTCTCGGGGTGGCCTATTTCGGGGAAATCCCAAAATTTGGGGAAATTTAAGGGTTTTAAATTTAAAAGCCCAAAAGTCTCAGCTAATGGGCATATTATGACTTGTTTGTAACCTTGGGGGGCCCGAACGTAGGTTGGATTTGTCTTGAGTTTGAGCTAGCGTTGAGTGCGTACGAGGGATGTAAAACTCAACCCTTTCTTCTTTTTGGGATGCCTTAGTTTCAAATAGGCTATGACCGAGCTTAGAAATTCATGTCACACCTAATTTTAGGGGGTTTATGGGCTAAAACCCCTTTCCTGGGCCCCCGAACCCCCGGACTCTTCTACATCAAAAACCTCCGGACTTTTAAAAAAAATGGATAAAAAATAAAATTTTTTGAAAATATTCTTTCTCGTAGCCTTCAAATCGAACAAATTTATAATCATATAAAATTCAAAGCATAACACGGACCATATCGGAGGGCCCGTACCACCAAAAACCCCACAGGTACCGGTCTCAACATTCTCCGGGAAAACATAACAAAGAAACTCGACGGGGACCCCCCCAAGAATGGGCTTTCCTCTCTGGAACACCCCCAATAATTACTCTGGGAGTACCGTGGTATGAAAAAGCACCCCGAAAGCATGGGGCGTACGAAAAATGTCGGCATTAAAACATACGCGAACCATGCGAAAAAATGGGACTAAAAGATAAGTACTTAGTCAAAAAGCCGGACGCCCACTCGGGAACACAAACCGGGCATTGTCCCAAACCCGAAGGAGTACGAAAGGTAAATAAGTCGGATCTAAAATGCTTATTTTGATTCGAACCCTGTAGAAAAAGGGGGCGAAAATACGGAATCCCGGGGGTGTCCGACGGGCGGGGCGACTGATTGTTGGTGTTTTTATCGGACGGGAAAACCAAACGCACGGAATGCTCGGATGACTTCTTATACGGACGGGGAAAGCGGAGACATCACAGAATATTCGGATGAGGTCATATAGCGGACGGAATCTTGACGTCTCGAGAATTCGAGGAATGCTTGCTAGGACCACTGATTAGTTATGAATATCAAATCATATAGAATTTACACGGATACGGAACCCGGCCCCTTTACGAAGAAATTTATTGGCTCGTCTGTCCATGCAAGTATACGTATCTTATATGCGTGTAACGTATTTAAAACCCTCACTGTGAAAGGACTAAGTTGAATAGACTCGTAATCGTATCAAATCTTCGGTCACATACATATAAGCATGTCCGTACAGTGAGGACTCGGTGAATAAGTCATGTATATGAAGAATCATATGTCATATATATGCAAATAACGTGTCAGCCTTTTGTTAAGGGACTCGGTAATATGGAATCATGCGTGTCGAACCACATCTGTATCAAATATACACTCATGTCGGCCCTCTACGCGGGTCTCGGTGGAATCATCATCTGTCATGCCATCTGGCCGCATCCCCAAATGCCATCAAATCATAAATACATACGGATAACGTGTCCGACCCGCAGAGTACGAGGGACTCGGTGAACAATGCGATGGAATGCGCGAGGAGCATGTCTGGCCGGGACTCGATGGGCTCCGAGAATCATCTGTAAGTCGCACGAGAACATAACATGCCACAGGCCGGGACTCGGTGAAAGATACATTGAGCCATGCACGAAAGCGAGTACGTGAGAAGCCATATGCCGCTAAATCGGACTCGATGAATACGACCTGTACCTGACATTCAAAGGCTCGGAAAGCAAGGTTTGGTTCTAGAGTTAGTATCGGAAAATTGTAGTGTTTAGATGCGAAACCCTCTTCAATTTGTTAAAAGATCCGAGATCGTACATGAGAACATTAACGCTTATAGAGCATGCTCGTATTAGAATACTCGGATGAGACGACTATATCAAATACACGCTAATGACCCTTATATCAGACGCTCGCACCGGAGGTACTCATATAGTTATCATATCAGAATGCTTATACCAAAATGCTTAGATCGAATGCCGATGTGGAACATATACAGCGAATATTTATTTTGAATACCTTTCCCCGGAATGCTTAAACGATATTTACATCGGAATGCTTATACCAGAAAATATTCAAATCGGATCGTCCGTACGAAGCATTTATGTCAGAATGGAGTCGAACCGGATTGCTCATATACGAGTTACCGAGATACTTATATCAAATTCGGAACAATAGTCAAAAAGTTTTCTTGATTAGCTTTACTGATAAGGCAAATGAGACGATGCAAATTAGGTCTCGGGGATTGTGGGCCCACCTCGGGTCAAATGGGGTGGCGGACACCATTTACGTATTTTACACTTCATAATATCATTCATGATAGTTTTAAGGTAGTCGGGTCCCATTTGTTCAAGTTCTAGGTATTTGAATAACTTTTCGACCCTTGAAACATAATTGGTTCAATTCCAGAAAAGGGCAATTTAGGGCGTGGATTAGAAGGTAGAGTTGTCCCCGAGGTCCAAATTCCAAGCCTAGTATATCTAGGACATGCCAAGAGAAATAAGGTAAGCCTTACATACCTTTCCTTCTTAAGCTTCTCAAATTAGAATCATTTTCTCCCGAAATCTACGAATGGTCATGTTTACCAATTGTGAGTTGTAGCTCCAAGAGTTCCAACTTAAATTCATGTTTTTCTACCAAATTTTGCAGCATTTCCCTATGCATATAGCATCCCGAGACCCAGCTCGGCCCAATATATCAACAACAACAACTGACAACACAAACAATCATTATAAAACACGATATAGCATAACTAGTACTCCACGACATAGTGCAATAGCTTCCATTTCTAACTTCATATTTCCCAGCTCAATACCAACATTCTCTATTCATTTACTAATCAAGATCATTCCAATACAATTCAACATCATTTCATCTCATTTCCATAAAATATTCACAGATATACAAAATGTACAACTTTGTCCTTTGTGTAATTCATTAAACTAATCTTCAGCATACTTATTGTATGTGCTTCATCTCTTCCAAGTTCATCCACAATCATCATAATTTGCACCTTAGCACTTAATTTCCATAATGTCATAAAATCATACTAAGCATGTAAAGCTTCACCATTCCATTCAATACAGCTTTTGTGTTTTACCACTTGTTTACATTACAAGGATCTGACTTACACAACTAGAATACAACATAAAATTCAACTCATCTCACTTACACACTAATACACACGGCCACATGCACATACACACCCACCAGGCAAACTTCCATATTCTCATGAATTCTATCCATTTCTACATACTATGACATAAACAGAAACCTTCATGTACATATAAAAGGATGAAATCTTACATACTTTCCTTCAACTTCTCACTTAACTAAAGTTGTCAACTTGCATCAAGAGAGGAGTTCTTGCTTACAATAACTATACCACGTTGAAGAGGGCCTTCAAATTAGTAGGAGCCTAGAAGAAATAATTTTTTGGGACAAGATTTCAAGGGTCAAATTCCCTAGTCATGGCCGAATGGCCCCCTTGTTGTTTGCTCTTCTTTCTTTTGTTTTTCTCCTTCTCTAATTTCTTGAATTAAAGATGACATCCCTCATATATATACATGCTTTCCACCATTTTTCTATATTTATGTTTTAGTCCCTCAATTAAGAAAATTTTAGCATAGCCCCTTTCTTTATTTCTCACAGAATTTTCTTGAAATTCCACCAAAGATGACTTATTTTGTCATCTTATTTTTCATTATTTTCTTTTTTCCCTTTTTTTTTTGTCAAATGGCCAATATGGCCTCTTTGAAATTTTCATGAACCTTGTGTAAAATTCCCATTTTGCCCCAGCCTTCCACATTATTTCCATTGGCCATTTTGCAAATTTCTCTTTTTACCCTTGGCCTTTCTCAATATTTCCATACCACCAATGTTATATCCGGCATTTTTGTACATTTGGAAAGTTTGGAATAATCTTTGCTTGTAAGAAATAAGGCCACATTTGAATCTTACTAGTATGAATGTGTTGGCTATGAAAAATATTGGTGTGGAAGTGTTGGAGAAGGCCAGGGGTAAAATTGGGATTTTGAAAATTTGTTTCGGGAATTTTAAAATATGATCCATGATTAATTGGGCTAAAAAAAAAAAAAAGAAAAAGAGGCCCAAAAGGGAGGCCAACCGGGCCCTAGGCTAGTCCAAGCCCATGGATTTTATTAATTATCCATGGGATAATTAATATAAAAGGATCATTATGCATGGAAGTTTCAAGAAATTAAAAGAAAAGAAGAGAAGGAAAGAAGAGAGCCATTCGGCTCCAAGAAAGAAAGAAAAAAAAAAAATTTTTGGAGCCTTATTCCTTGATTCAAAATTCGTTTCTTTTTTGGATTCTTATTAAGTTCAAGATTCTCTTTAACGTGGTATAATTATTTAAGCGAGAAGACTACGTTGGTGGCAAGTGGAAAATTTGAGAAAAGGTAAGAACTTCATCTTTTTTTCATGTTATGGAAGAAAATATATATGTGTAGTATGGGGATGGAAGAAAAGCATGAAAGTTGTGTGTTGTGGTGCATGTAAGTATGACCGTGTGGTGTGTGTGTGATTGTGTTGTGACCGGGGTGTGTATGATGGAAGAATATAGGTTGAGTTTGTTTAGTATGTTAGTTGTGTTGTTGGATGAAAGGAAGGTTTAATGAACCAAGTTGGTGTTTAAATTGGTTGTATGTTGTTAGAGAAATTTATGTGATTTTTATATAGTTTTACATAATTATGGAAGTAAGGTTTTAGATGCGAATTATGATTATGGATGATGAAATTGGAAGATGGAAATATGTTATGAATAAGTATGTTGAAAATTAAAAAGGGATGCATTATGGGCCCTTTATGGGAAAAATTTCATATTTGTATATTTTGTGAATATTTTA
>NW_026723404.1:0-6313 GCF_029784015.1 Lycium ferocissimum | reverse complement strand
TTTTTGGTTTTAAAGCTTATTCTTTAGCGATTCCAAAAGTTCAAACACCCATAACTTTCTTAGAAAAAGCTCGGATTGCTTTGAAATTTTCGTAGGAGCTTGTATGATATAGAATGAGTATGTTTTTCATAGGCGTGCTCGATTCCGGGGGTCTATACTCGTCCGTGGGTCCCGCGACGCCCTTTTTTATGTGAATTCGATAACTTTTGAAACAAAAAGTAATAATTATTATTCGATTTCGAATATGACTATTTTACTTATCTTTTGGATTTATGATAATGATTTTATGCATATGATTACTCACTACTCCGCTCGTGCCTACTATGATATCGTTAAAGCCGGCTCCCGGCAGTTATGTTGTCGTGCGCGTTTTGATTATACCTGTTATTTAGCCGTGCTTATGGTTCACCGAGCTCCTCGCTCGAGGGCCGGGTTCCACTTCATTTGGTGATATGTTGTGTATGGTGATATGCTGTGTATGATATGTGACGGGGATACGGAGATTTGAAACTTTCTGGTGTTATGCTGTGTTATGGCGCCATCGACAGGCGGGCGACCATATTTCCTGTGCCCTACGATGATTTATATTTTGAAGTAAAATTTTGATATTTTGGAATTGCATTTACTTTCGTATCCCTATTTCGATTTGATCTCGCATTTGTATATTACATTTACTTTGCATACTCGGTGACATATTTTCTGCATCGACCCCCTTTCTTCGGGGGTCGCGTTTCATGCCTTCGCAGTGGCACGCACGATTTGGTGATCCACCCGTTTAGGACACCTCTTCTCGCTATTTGGAATGCTCCTCTCATTCCAGGCTTATATTTTTGGTATACATTCGTCCATTATATTGTATATATTTGTTCATGGGTACGGCGGGCCCCGTCCCGTCATATGATTCTCGTCCGTCCGTTTGGGGTACGTATGGACACGTGTTTGTGGGTTATGCCTACTTCCGTACTTGTTGTGTTTGTATATGTTGTGGTTGGGCGGTTCCGTTGCCGTCAAGCAAGTACCTTGTCGGCCCGCATATGTATATATGTTGTTTTGATGGCCCCGCGTGGCCTTTGTTGCTGGTAATTTCTGGTGGCGCAGATTATTTTGGATAGTCCGTAAAACAAAGGAAACTCGCCGAAATTTTTCGGAAATGATATAAATTTGGAACACGACGCCTTGTCGGCTCGTTATATACTTGGATGCGTTTGATATACCTTGTGATAGCGTTTGATGTGTGTTTGGGTGCCCGTATCGGGCACTAGTCACGGCCTACGAGGTTGGGTCGTGACGAGCAAGAAAATGTGCCAATGAGACTTAAAGGTAAGTTCTACGTAGTAAGGCAGGAGATCGACGATGCTATATGGGGCGGAGTGTTGGCCAGTCAAGAACTCTCATGTTCAGAAGATGAAAGTTATAGAAATGAGGATGTTGAGATGGATGTGTGGGCTGTCTAGGAGAGATACGGTTAGAAATGAAGAGATTCGGGATAAGATAGGGGTGGCCTCCGTTGCGGACAAAATGCACAAGGCGAGACTGAGATGGTTCAGACATGTCCAGAGGAGAAGCACAGATGTGCCGGTGATGAGATGTGAGAGGCTGGCGATGGAAGGCTGGAAGAGCGGTAGAGGAAGGCCAAAAAAGTATTGGGAGGAGGTGATCAAGCTGGATATGACTAGTCTTCAGGTTACCGAGGACATGACCCTAGATAGGAAGGTGTGGCGGCCGAGGATTAGGATAGAAGGCTAGTAGTACGATAGGTAGTACCTTCTTTTCTTGCTAGACCAATATTATTCCCATCATTTACTTGTATTGTTATTTTAGCATTCATATATCTCGTATTCTTAGTTTTCTATCGCTCTTTTGATCCCTAATACTATCTGTTGTTTCTTGTACTTCGATTATCTTATTTATTTGTGGTAGCTACTACTCTTTTCTTTCAAACTGCTTTATCATGACTTCTTTCGCTTTCGTTAATTTCATTTTCATATTTCTTCAAACATCTTGTCCTTATTTGACCTTTTTTTCATGTTTTCTCTTGAGCTAAGGGTCTTTCGAAAACAGCCTCCCTACCTTTCGAGATAAGGATAAGGTCTGCGTACACTTTACCCTTCATAGACCCCACATTGTGGGATTTAACTGGGTATGGTGTTGTTGTATACACAATATCCACATTACTATCACAATATAAAATCAATGATCCTTGAGAATTTTTTGCAATGCCCAAATGCTTAAAGAATATTTTTAACCAAATAGCTTTTTGTACTACAAATGCACAAGCCACAAACTCAACTTCCATAGTCGAAAGGGATGTGCAAGTTAGTTTCTTACTTCTCCATGAAATAGCACCACCATTAACTAAGAAAGCATAGCCGGATATCGATTTCTATCGTTCTGGTGACCAGCCCAATCATCATCTGTATACCCTCCCAAGTGTAAATCATTTCCACTATAACATAGCGAATAATGAACAATTCCTTTCAGGTATCGAAAAATCCTCTTCACAACTTTTTAATAATCTCTTTCAGGATTTGACTGATACCTGCTAACCAGACCTACGACACAACAAATGTCGAATGAGTACACATCATAGCGTACATCAAGCTCCCAACAACACTAGAATATGGAATTCAAGACATGTCTTCCTTTTCTCTTTCAGTCTATAGGCAAATCTCAAGGGTTATAGTTTCACCTCTTGCTATAAGAGTATTCATGGGTTTGCACCTATTGATTTGAAAGAGTTCCATATTTTATTTATATAAGTTTCTTTAGATAGACTAAAATACTTCTTGGAATGATCTATTTGGATCTTAACACTTAATATATAGTCCGCATCACCCATGTCTTTCATATCAAATGACTCTAAAAGCCACGAATTGATAGTTTTGACATATTCCAAATTATTTCCAGCTAATAAAATATCATCCACATAAAGGGAAAGAATTTGTAATGACCCGTTTGGTTGTTATTGTCACACCCCAATTCCGATAGGGCATGATGGGCACCCAACTCTTAATTAGAGCTGAGCGAACCCTCGGGCATTCACATAATGAAACTGGACATATAAAAAAAATCAAAAATATAATAAAGCACTTTCCGTCAAACCATAGAAATTTGCGAATGATACTCAACTAATCAAAAACTGATTAAGTCAAGCTGACATATCGGCCTATATGGTCGCTTTACTCAACGCATGACATCTTAACATACTAACCACAGGACACTGTCGGCAAAGTCTCTAAGAATAAACACTTGAATCATATAAATCGGGATAGGGCCCCGACATACCCGCACCCACACATGATAACCATAATGACTCGATCGCTCCAGAAGAAAATGGAGTTTGCCAATCCCAGTGGATAGCCAACCATCCTACCTGAATACTTTTACCTGCAAAATAATATGGGACTGTGTGGCATGAACACAGCGCCCCCAGGCAAAGGGACGTTAGTACGAACAATGTACCGAGTATGTAAGGCAGCAGTAATCATAAAGAATGAGATATAAGCCATAATGAAAGTATGAGAAACCACCTGTAATATGAATAGCCCCGAAGGCAGAGAATAACCATGTAAGTAGCCCCAAAGGCAATGACTAGAAATGTAAATATATACCATACCTGGCCCTTTAGTAAGGGACTCGGTGAAATATAAATATATACCGTACCCGGCCCTCTAGTGAGGGACTCAGTGAAGTAATCATATATATACCGTACCCGGCCCTCTAGTGAGGGACTCGGTGTATAATGCAATGAAACTGTGCGCGAATACGTACCCGGCCCGGGACTCGGTGAATGATATACTAACGGCATGCGCGAGTAGAATATCATGAGCAACCATATGCAAACTAAATCATCATCTGGGACTCAATATAATAATTAGAATGAACCAACACTTGAGAATCAAAGACAACTGCCATGTCAAGTACCGCTGAGAGTTAGAATTTATTAGAGTCATGTATGTTCATCGTTCGCTCGTTTATGTAATTCATGCCAAAAAGAAAGAAGGGGTACCCTTAACATACCTGTCGTAGATCAACCGTAACCAAGCTTGCTTCGTCGCCCTTTAGCCTATTTAATATGAGAGTAACACTATTGTTAATAAACTACGACTTCCCAAACTTGTAAATATACAACCAATTACTTATGTGAATCACTTCTTAGTTCATACTTCTATATTTCCATTTTGATTAGTATTTTGATTAGTTAAGAACTTAACGAAAATCGGGCAGCATTTCCTCTATATAACTCGCCTAACCCGAACTTTCAATTAATCT
Source organism: Lycium ferocissimum (assembly GCF_029784015.1). Taxonomy (NCBI): domain Eukaryota; kingdom Viridiplantae; phylum Streptophyta; class Magnoliopsida; order Solanales; family Solanaceae; genus Lycium; species Lycium ferocissimum. Next base: position 2,041 of record NW_026723404.1, on the reverse strand, counting down.
CCGATTATCACAACAATACCAACAACAACGATAACAGAAACAATCATATCAAATCTTTAAATTCCAGCCCATAAACAACTAAAACAACCACCAAACAACCTACACGACAACAACAACAACAACTTATACGATTTATGGCATAATTTTCGTAGTTCTCATCCCACAATTTAGCTATGACTTGGACGAAATTAAATATATCTAGGAGAGGTGAATTCTTACTTTATATTTCAAGAACTACTCTTCTTCTACCTCACTTCACTTTAAAAAAAAAAAAAAACCCGGACTCAACAATGCGACAAAACGGAAAAATGAAATGGAAGCGAAGGGAAATGCCTCTAGGTTGCTCTCCGTATTTTATTGCTTCAACAGTACATAGTATAAGTTGAGAAGATTGCCTCTTAGAAATGAAAAACAAGGTCGTTACAGTACTTAGTTTTTTTAAGAGAATATGAAATATGTTCAAAGAAAATTTTTAATGTTGATATCCTTTTTGGTAATGTGGGGTCCATTCTATATCATTACAAAAAGGAAAGGCCAAACCTATCGATAAACACCTGTGGTCGTTCATTTCTTTCACTTAAGCACCTAAAGTAGCCCTTGTTCCATTTAGACACTTCAGGTGGGCCATTCCTATTCCACTTAGACACTTTTTGCACCGTTATCGGAGCAAAACCAACACCAGTCGTCTCCTACGTGGATTAAGTGGACAATCAAATTATTTAACGACTCATTTAAATTGTACCAACTCAATTAAATTGTGCCAACTCATTTTAATTGTAAATTCACTAATTTGTAAATTCGTGGAGTTTTGACCATTAAAAATTGGGGCTTTTGGGCTGGTTGGATGTGCAATGAGGTGGCTCCCCCTTTGGTGTTGGTTTTGCTCCGATAATAATGCAAAAAGTGTCTAAGTGAAATAGGAATGACCCACCTGAAGTGTTTAAATCGAACAAGAATCACTTTAGGTGTTCAAGTGAAAGAAGTGGACGACCACAGGTATTTGTCGATGGGTTTGGCCAAAAGGAAAATTAACATCTGCCTATCACAAAGAATGACACCGCATACACACAAATACATAGTCACTAACTACTTTCTCTTGGGAGGCCACGTGGAGGAGGTGGTGTCTCTTACACTAATCGATTAGTGTAATTAATTTCTTTATCTCCACTCTAATCAAACATTTAATCAATTACACACATAATTAATTTCTTGACCTCAATTTACTTAAATATTGATTACCTTTAATATACTCCATATACCCATTACCTTGACCATGTGATATAACGCTAGTCCATAGCCTCATTTGCCACACATAAAATATTATTTTCAATCATCGTCGTCACACTTTTTCATCTTAAATCATTTTGGAACTTCATTCCTCGCATACACCGAGTTCTTGATTTTCATCCTTGGATATGATCGAATTATCCGGGCTCGGGTAAATTTACTCATGTTGGATGATTCAATTTCCTAGTCCAAAAATAGGAGATATTATAGCTTGGACCGTATTTCACTCAAATAAGTGTTGAAACTCGACAAAACTTATTTTCTTCGATTGGTTTAACTTCAAATCCTTACGATACATATGTACCATCACTTTAACCACCTATAAGCTTGGGGGATAGCCTCATGTCCGTTACTAATATCAGTTAACTTGCACACTTTTCAACGCATGAGAACACGGGATGTAACAGTTATGGTCTTATCAGCATTTTTGCCCATTCCCGAGCATTGATTCGCTCATTTTGACCCGAGGGGACTGTTGGCATGCTTCCCGAGGTGTCTAGACCGGATTCGGGTAACCTTTGTGAAATATAGGCTTAAAGCAAAAAATGATTGACCTAAAGTTGACTTTTGGATAAACAGACCTTTTTCGGGATTTCATCGATTCGGAGAGGTCCGAATGATTGTTTAGAACTTGTGTGTGTATTTCGTTCGGTTTCTAATGTACTCGGATGCATTTGAGGACTTAGATAGAGAAATTGGAATTAAGGCATCGGGGGTTGACTCGGTCAACGAGACCTCTGTTGGAAATTTTGAG
>NW_026723403.1:0-10347 GCF_029784015.1 Lycium ferocissimum | reverse complement strand
CGAAATTCAACTCGGCCAAACTCAACAAACACAACAAACCAACAATCATTCCAACAATATCCACAATCAATTAGAAACGCATTCGAACATTAAAAATCCTTCTCCACATTCACAACATTCAATCATGCTTACCACAACTACATACTTACAAACCAATATGTAATCAAACTAACGCACATTCGATTATCAATCCAAAACCACTCAAACAACATTCAAGAACTCTTTAAACAATACACACAATATTTCCAACAATCCAACAAACTCTCCAATTCCCACGAAAAATGATCCCAACGAGAACTTCAACTCCATAACACATTCTAATTTCAAAACATGATTTGCTACCAACAATCATATTCTAACAACATGCCATTTCATAAACATAAAAATCACACTAAATACACAAAATCCTCCAAAACAGCCCGTACACTCACAATACCAATTTGAATCATTAAACTCTTATTTCCAACATAGAATCTACATAACAACAACATTCAAAATTCCAAAAACTAATTCATTTCTTAACACATACAAAGGGCCATATTCGGCCAACACCCGTATATGTATACTTGATGATTTTCATGATTTTCAACGCTCCTGCAATAACCAAACATACTAATAAAACTTGGTTCATCACTTATGACACAAGCACACACACACACACCTACACGGCTATACACTACACACACAACCTCAACTTCAGACATTGCCATATTTCATGAATTTCATCATAACAACATACAACACACACATCAACCTTCGCAACACATGAAACAAGATTAGAATTTACCTTTCTTCTTGATCCTCAAATTTGTCCAAAGTTTGCGAAGGATGAAAACGAACAATCCAACCTTGAAACAACAACTCCACGTTACTAAGGCACCCTCATTAGTAGGTTTGCATCAAAGAAATATTTTAGGGTGAGGATTTTGATCTTCTTTTTTCTCTCTTGGCCGAATGGTGTTGGTTGTTTTCTCAATCTTCTTGATTTTCTTAAGTGCTTGGAAGATGATGAAATGGTCCCTTAAGTCATCTTTTTATATTCAAATAATGGCCAACCATGTGGCCATAAATCTAGTCCTGAAAGGTGTGTGGCCACAGCATTTCATTTCATTCTCTCCTTTTTCTTTCAATAATTTCCAACTTCCTTAATTCCATCTTTTGGTCCCAAGGTTTCTTTAATGTTCATACCAATAACGTCATGAACAAATTATGTTTCGCAACAAAATCGAAAGCGTCTCGACTTCGTAAATGACTTAGAAATGGTCTTAATCTAACTTTTCATAGTTAACCGAATCGTCCCGTCGTTCAAAATACGGGATGTAACATTATATATATATATAGTTATTATAAGCATGTGATTGGGCAGGTGCCCCTTTCTACAATTTTCTTAAATTTTTCTAGCAAAGATGACTTATTTGTCATCATTTTTTCTTTCTTTTCTTTTTCTCACCATGGCTAATATGGCCCTTTTGAAACTTTCTTGAAACCTATGAAATTCCGTTTTACCCCCTCGACTTTTCTCAATATTACCATTTTGCCCCTAGCCTTTCACATTATTTTCATGAACCATTTACGAATTTCCCCTTCTTGCCCTTAACCTTTCTCGGTACTTCCATACTAGTAATTTTCATAAGGGACATTCATAACCACTTGAACATTAAAATAACTTTGGAAGATAGTTATTCCTTAACTTTGTCACGACTTCCTTGAAATATCCGAACGTGAATTCAAATGCGAGATATAACGACCATCTTGCATTAATACAACCTAGAATCGGAAGCATCACGATAAATAACACATTCCGGTCCCCTTAGGGAAAGTCGAAGAAATCCCAAGAAACTTCTCTTTCGGGTTTTGGAAGCTTTGTGTATCGGTCCTTTGGAACTTAGTTGCCTTGAGTCGATCCCGTTAAAGGTTAAATCGAAGCAAACTTTCTACAAAACTTTGTAATATCCTAATGAATCCCGAGAAAACTACGTACCTCGGTAGGTGTCGTAGAGTCTAGGAAATTCTTTACGGCCTAAATCTTGTATATCAACTCGGATGCCATCGGCTCAATAATATGCCCCCAAGAATGGAATGAAGTCAGAAATTCACATTTAGAGAACTTAGCATACAATTTCTGGTGCTAGAGTGTTATATCCCGTATTTGGAACGTCGGGACGATTCGGGTTAACTATGATAAGTTAGGGTTAGGAGCATTCCGGGACATGAAGTCGAGACGTGTGACCTTCGATTTTGTCGTGTGACCTAAGTGTGTATGACGTTATTGGTATGGAAACATCAAAGAAACTTCGGGACCAAAGATGGAATTATGAGAAGTTGCTAATTATTGAAATAAAAGGAGGAAATAAAATGGGGCCATGTGGCCGGCCACCTTAGGAGTGGGCCATGGCCACATGGTTGGCCATTATTTGTAATATAAGGATGGCTTAGAGGGATTATTCATCATCATTTCAAGACTTAAAACAATCAAGAACCTTGGAGAGAAAACTTAGGGGCTGTTCGGCCAAGAACAAGAAAAAGAGAGTCAAGAATTTAGCCACCAAAAAAAAAATTATTCTTTCAAGCAAACCTACTAATTGGAGGGTGCTTAGTAACGTGGAGTTGTTGTTTCAAGCGTTGGATTGTTCGTTTTCATCCTTGGCCAACTTTGGACAAGTTGAGGAGTTGTGAAGAAAGGTAAGTTCTAATCTTGTTTTGTGAGTTATGGAAGGTTTATGTGTGTTGTTGTATGTTGATATGGATGAAATTCATGGAAATTTGGTATTTGAAGTTTGGCCGTGCATATAGGGTTTAGGATGGAAGTGTGTGTATGTTGTGTTGGAAGCAATGAATTAATTTTAGTTTGCATGTTTTGATTGTTGTAATGTGAAGAAAGAATAATTATCCTTATGTGTGTAGGGTTGGTGTTGGCGAATATGGCCCTTCATGTGTGCCAAGAAATGAATCAAATTTCTTAGAGTTTTGGTTGGTGTTGTTATGTGGGTTTTATGTTAGAAATAAGAGTTTAATGATTCAAGTTGGTATTGTAAATGTTATGGGCTGATTTGGAAGATTTTGCGTATGTAGTGTGATTTTTATGTTTATGGAAATGACATGGTTAGAGTATGGATTGTTGAAGTAAATCATGGTTTGGAAACAAGGAATGTGTTATGGATGTGTTCTCGGGTTTGGGGACCATTTCGGGTGGAATGGAGTATTTGTTGGGTTGATGGAAATATTGTATGAATTATTTAAAGAGTTCTTGAATGTTGTTTGAATGGTTTTGGATTGATAATTGAATAAGCGTTCGTTTGATTACATGTTGGTTTGTAAGTATGTAGTTGTAGTAAGCATAATTGGAATATTGTTGGAATGTGTGGAGAAGGATTATTAATGTTCGAATGCGTTTCGAATTGATTGTGGATATTGTTGGAATGATTGTTGGTATTGTTGTGTTGTTGAGTTTGGCCGAGTTGAATTCTCGGGGTTGGTCTATTTATAAAGGAAGTCTTTGCCCAAATCTCCGTAGGATTATGTGTTAGTTGGAAATGAGCTCTTGCTTTGCTTATGGTTGACGTTGGTATTTATTAATGTTATGTAGATCCTGGAGAATTCGAGATATAAGTTTGATTTGGATTAGCGTTGTGTGCGAGCGAGGTATGTAAAGCTTAATTCTTCTTTCTTTTGGCATGTCTTAGTTGAATATAGGCTACGATATGAGCCTCGAGGAAATTCCATTCTCACAATCCGAGCATATCTATGATTCGCGTTTGTCTTTTGGTACTCGTATGTTGATGTGTGAAAATATTGGTTTTGATGTTGTTAGAAAAAAAAATTGATTTTAAAGTTGCATAAAAACTTGGTTTTCAAAAGAGTTTTATTCTTAAATGATGTTGAAACTACGAACGCTCATAACTTTCGACTAAGGGCTCGGATTGCCTCGATATCGTTGTGGGAGTGTTACATCCCGCCTTTTTGCATAATGGAAAAATTCGAAATAATTGTGAATTATGAGAAAGGAGGCTATGTTTGAAATTTTCTTAGTATGTGTATGCCGGTTATGGAAGTTTGGATGCTAGAATATTGGAGAAGGCCTAAGGGCAAAATTGGAATTTCGGAAATTTGTTTCGGAAATTTTAAATTGCGATTCATGAAGAATTGGGCCAAAAAAAAAAAATAGGAAAGTTGAGGCCCAAAGGGAGGCCCAACCGGCCATGAAGGCCAAGTCCATGCAAATTAATTAATTTGGCATGTGATTAATATGCATATAAGAGAGGGTGGCTTCATGAAGTTTCAAGAAAAACAAAAGAAAAATCAAGAAAGAAAGAGAGGAGCCATTCGGCCCCAAGGAGAAAGAAGAGAGGAAAAAGAAAAGAAAAATTTTCTAGTCTTCAATCTTGGTTCAAAAATTCATCTCTCTGGAATTATTACTAAGCTCAAGCTCCTCTTCAAGTTGGCATAATTGTTTTGGCAAAGAAAGTGCTTCCTTTGGCAAGTGGAGAGAAGTTGGGAAAGGTAAGAATTCTTATTTTATGTTGAAGGAATTATGTATGTGTTGTAGTATATGTAGAGTACATGAGAATTATGGAAGTGTTGCATGCATGTGGTGAGCCGTGTGTGTGTGTGAATATATATATAGCCGTGTGTATGTGTATGGTGTATGGCTATGGTAAGTTGAGTTTTGTATTGTGTTTTAGTTGTGGTTATGATGGAAATTCATGTTGGAAATGAAAGTTGAATGAATTTGATGGAAATTGGAAAATTAGGTGTTGGCCGTGTGGTGCTATATATGCAAGGGAATTGGTTGAATTTATTTGGAATGTTAATTATGTTGTTATGGTATTGTTGTCACGCCCCAATTCCATGGGACGTGATGGAAGTTGGACATCCGGAGCCGATTGCGAACCCACGGACTCTCTATTGCACATAATAAATTTTTTTTTCAAATCTATAAATCGAATAATCATGAAATACACAATGAAGCTTTCAAACTTTACAAAATAGTGATTATACAAAATTAACTACATAACACAAATTCGACATGTTAGAAATGTTGGTTGGTTGTTGTTGTTGATATTTTGACCGACATACCATACCCACAACGCCGGCCGCAAAGCCTCGAATCATATTGATCCGAACATCTTGGTAAATCGACCATTTGCGATTTCGACTCCTCGCGCGTACTGGGAAGATGGAGCTTCCCTATCCTCTGGCATGCCGGAACGTCTTCCGGGCTTCCACGAGCCATCGGGAGTACTACCCACGCGGCATGAAACGCAGCCCCGAAGATCCGGGGGTCGATGGAAAATTTCTTCGTAAGACATGACCTATAAGTATGTATCTTCCTATAATCAAAACACATAAAATTATCAAGACATCATACTTGTAATATTTGATATGTACATGGTTCGACACAATCCACATACCGATTTCTTATGTCAAAAGTATACGATTTTCAAAAAATAAATGGGTCAGCGAGTATCAAAATGCTCATTTTGTGATCACAGATATTATTGTCCAAAGGAGGTGCAAATCGTACGAAAGTTCCGATTACCGGTTCATGTATCGAGCTATTCCGGAATACGAACGTACAAAATGCTCGTTTGACGATATCGTATATCGACGCGTACGTACGGTATATCGAACGTGCATCCGTGTTCGCAGTCGGATGTACAGATATGTCGGGCGATTCATACTCGAGTCGGACGTGCGGAGATATGATCGGACGGATTCGTTTTCTGAGTCGGACGTACGGTAAATATGTCGGTAACATGTCCCGCGCCCTGCGCGAGGGACTCGGTGGATAGACTCATAAATGTATGTCAAAGTCATGGATCACGGATGCATATAACGTGTCCGCCCTGCGAGGAGGGACTCGGTAAATAGGATCATATATCGTAGTATTCATAAGTCATATATACGCAAATAACGTGTCCGTCTGGTTTTGTTAAGGGACTCGGTGTAGAAAATCGTGTATATCAGTAATCATGTGCCAAGTATACATAACGTGTCCCGACCCTCCTCCGCGGGTCTCGGTGAATAATCATAATATACCATCACGGCCACCATCCCGTACCATCAAATCATAAATACATACGGATAACGTGTCCGGCCTACGAAGTACGAGGGACTCGGTGAATAATGCTGAGAAGTGCACGATAACAATGTCACTCGCCCTTTGGACTCGGTGAATCGGGATATATCGTAACGTACACACGAGATCATAACATGCCTGCCCGGGACTCGGTTGAAAGATACATTGAGTCGCGCGCGCGAGTAGTGCGAAACACATATGCATATGTAAATGTGGACTCGATGAATACGTACGCTTATTACATCGTCGAAGATTCGGAACATAGTCTCGGGTTCTTCCGGGTTAGCATCGGAGAGTTATAGCATTTAACATACCGAAACCTCTTGGACTTCCAAGCGATCGACAGATCGTGCATAAAGGACATTGAGGCTTACGGAGGATTCTCATATCGGGTTACTCGGATCGGATGACTCGTATCAAAACACTTATACCAATGTTATTCGTACTTTCCGGAGATGCTTACGCTGAAATTCTCATATCGGAATAATTTATGTCGGAATGCTTATATCGAGTGTTCATATCGGATCATTCGTATCGGAGTGTCTATATCGAATAGTCAAAGAGAATACTCGTATACGCAGAGATGGATTCCTATAGCGAACACGGAACATTAGCTTGACGGTTTCATTAATTATCGTACGGAATTAAAGCAAATAGTACCATACATTTAGGTCTCGAGGATTGTGGGCCCACATCGGATCAAGCCCTCGGAGGGTAACTAACATAAAACATGGTCATTATGTTTCATTGGTTCATCCTCAAAGGTTTCAAGACATTCCGGTTCCATTTTTAAGAGTTACAAACATTTAAACATTTACTTACAAAAAGCGCACTCATTTAGTTCAATTTTTACTGAATAAATAGTAACTAAATTCAAACTCGTATTTCTAGAGTTAGAGTAGCCCCGAGGCACACATTCAAGCCTATCACGCCTATGACATGCCAAAGAAGGAAGGGGTGCTATACGTACCGTTCTTCTGCACGCTTACGCTATTCCAAATCCTTGTCCAAAGTTACATGAGCTCGTGATTTGGTCATGCTTACGCGATTACTATTCATGAAGCTTTAGAATTCCAATCTTGAGTTTGTTCTAAATTCTGTGTATTTGGCAAAAATATCTCCTCGTATAGTACACCATCCCGGAATATGGCTCGGCCCAAATCAACATCAATAGGATCAGAGTTCAAAGTGCCAAACTTTCAATCATAATGGCAATATTCAACCCAAAATACATTCTAACATTCTCAATCTTTTTCTTATAATTCCATATCATACTACTTACATTCAATCTAATTCAATGCTCCTATATTCATTACTAATCCGCAACCATTTACACATGATTTAAAACATTTCAAGCGATCCACAAAATATTCAAAACAACTCCAACAATATACTACTTCACAAACCTTCCAACTTCACTAGAAACATTCGTAACACATTTTCGACTTTGAATTCATAACTATATCAACAATTTCATACGTTTCAACAATATTTCCATAAATTCAAGAAACTATACCAACATCATGTTAACTCTCCAAACAGCATGCAACATTACAATTTCAACATAAGTCATCAAACATTCATCCTCACCATATCATTCTCAATGTCGACCATAACCAAGAACACTAAATAAATTTAATTCATTTTCCTTCACAAATCAGCCACCATACGGCCACACACACCACATACATATGTTCATGCATTTTCATCCATTTTTATACATTACAACCACACACAACAAGCTAAATACAATGAATTCATTTATAACGTACAATACACATGCGCGGCTAAATGTCCACACCCACGGCTCAACTTACATCTCATATTTTCATGTTTTTCATTCATCTTCACACACTACAATATCCACACCCATCCATAATACACAAAAGAAGGTTGAACTCTTACCTTTTTCCTTCAACTTCCTACGGTGATATCGCTAGAGTTGCCAACTTGAAAACAAAGGAAATTTCTTGCTCCAACAACTATACCATGTTGAAGAGCACCCTTGAATTGGTGGAAATACATCAAGAAACAAATTTTTGGAGCAACATTTCAAGGGGAGCAATTTTGCTCCCACCTTTTTTGGAATTGGCCATTCTTTTGTGAATTATTCTATGTTTTTTTTTTTTTTTTTTTTTGTCTTCAATTAAAAAGATGATGACTCCTACATATATTTAATTCCGCTTAGTCATGTGAGGGGCACATGCCCTAAACTAGATTTTTTTTTCTTTTCTTTTCTTTTTCTTTCTAGAATTTTTCAAGAAAGAAAGAGAGGGAGAGAGAGAAATTTTTCTTAAAAAGGATGACTTCTTAGTCATCTTTTTCTTTATTTTGTTTATTAGTCACATGGACAATATGGCCTTGTTGTGGAATTTTCATGAATGAGAAGTGAAATGACCATTTTGCCCTGAAGGAATTATGTTTCTCAATATTACGATTTTGTCCCTAACCTTCCACATTATCTCCATTGGCCATGTGTGTGTGAAATATATATCTTTTTATCCTGGCCTTTCTTAATATTTCCCATGCAATAATAGTCATAGATTGTGAATTTATGAACAACTCGTACACATGAAATAATTTTTTGAAATGGAAAATTAGCTTGACGACTTCAAATATCCAAACGTACAAATTTATTTGGAATGTTAATAACAATTGTGAAGTAAATAGAAGATTAATGGTTTTGTTGAAGTTGGAAGTTTTGAACGAATTATGGTTTCGGTGGAATTTTTGTATAATTTGGGAAATAATGTGAAATGTTCTTGAATTGTATTTGATGATCTTGAATGAGTAAATGAGTATGAAAATATTGATATTGGTTGGAAAAATGTGAAGTTCGGATGGAAGTTGTTGCCGTATGTAGAAAAGAAAACTAGTTATGCTATGTTGTGTTTATAATGATTCTTGGTATTGTTATTGTTGTTAAGAATGTTGGTTGGTTGTTGTTGATATTTTGAGCCGAGTTGAATCTCGGGGGTGTGGTATGTATAGGGGAAGTGCGAAATTTCGGTAGCCAAGTATAACAATTGACATGTTAACCTTCATGAATAGTAACTGTAAGAATGACCATTTGCGCTTTTTGGACGAAACGGGAGTTGAGATTGGACGCGCGTACGGCGTAATCCGGGTATGTAAAGCCTTCCCTATCTTTCTATGGCATGTTCTCAGTCTAACAGCTTGACAACAGCCTCGATGACCATACGACACCCACACCCGAGAATGAAATTAGCGCAAAATCCGTCGAAGAAGATTGAACCAATTTCTTCTAAGATTGACCTATAAGTATGTATCTTCCATAAAATGGAGTCAAAACACCCTAAGATGATTATGAACGACTCCCTAAGGGTTATTATCCATAATTTATGTATTGTACTATGGTTGGGTCCGAGGTGGGCCATGATAACACTGATACTCCTGTGATGGTTCAAATCGATTCGTTTAAATCCGATTTTCATAAGTAACTCTTAATTATGTTTCCGTTCGCTAACTAATAAGTATTATGACCGAGTCTTTCCGAATCCGAATATTCCGAGCCGGAACGATTCCCGGATACTACGTTCCGATATAATCTCGATTACTTCCGATCCGATCCGTTTTACGAGCTGTTCCAGGTTTATTAAGTCGGTAGGTCGGTGCTCCGTATGTATATGGTTTCTCATTTTGTCCGCTCGTGGATGCCTAACGCTTCGGCATCGCGCCTGGCCGCACTGCAGATTCCGTGCACCTCCCGCATCGTTCCCGCGTCCCCCGGAACACGGGCCCGGGGTTTGGCTGTTCGATATGATCCTTGGTCCCATTTGTGATATTTGGGGGGTGGGGCGGAAAGGCATTTATCCATTCGTCCCCTCCCCGTCCCTACTACGGGGGGGTTCTTACCCCCGTCCCTTTTAAAGGGGCCGGGGGAAAAATTTTGATGTGTGTTCGTATTGATTTGACTTTCCCATGATCCCAAACTCGGTTTGGAAAGGGGGCCGTTCTTGAAGTTACGATTCGGACTTCCCATTTCCCCCCTTTTCGTACGTTCCCATGGGGTCGTTTCGTTCCCCCATCACGGAGATCCGGGTTCCCTCCGAAAATCGTTACCCCTTAATCCCACTCCCCCAAGTTCGTCTCCCTTTCCCCCAAAAGGGCTCCCCTATGCCGGGACCCTCCCTTTATTTCTGTTTTCGTTCGTTCGATTTTACATATCCCACCCCTTTTTTTTAATTATGTATATTATGTTTCCCACATATAAGGACATTTTGTTCGACCCCCTTCTTCTTTGGGTT
>NW_026723402.1:0-6056 GCF_029784015.1 Lycium ferocissimum | reverse complement strand
ATCAATTAAATTTGGAAACCCACGGGGGGGACCACACCCATGCCACACGGCCAAATGGTCCATTTTTCATGAATTGCCAACTTTCCAATATTTCACTTTTAGCCCCAAATTTTCCTAAATGTTCCATGCCAATAAATTCATAAGCAACTTGTGCCTTAAAACGAAATCGAAGGTCAAAAGTCTCGACTTCGTATCCCGGAATGGTCTTGTCCCTAACTTATCATAGTTAACTCGGATTGTCCCAATGTACAAAATACGGAACACAACTGTCTATAGACCTCTAATGGAATGCAAAGCTGTAGAAAGGACAGGACAGGGCACTGTCATACCCATATATACATATCAAAATGGCATACCAAAAAATGAGCAACTCAGAACTAAGTGGACCGACTACCGCAGAGTGGAAGTCTACCGGTTGGGACCACCTGTCTGTTTACCTGAACCTATGGGCATGAACGCAGCCTCCCGAGCAACAGGGGAGTTAGTACGAATAATGTATCCAATATGTAAGGCATAAGAACAATAAGTACATAAGAATCATGGAATATATCTGAAACATGAAAGCCAATCCAACTATCTGAATACATCTGTGACTAAACATCTGGGAGTATCTGTATAACTCTGTATAACTGAAAGTGCCTCTGAGGGCGTATAATATGCATAGGTCATAGTACAACTGTTAGTACTGAGGAACGTACAACCCGATCTATATATCATATGTTAGTGATGAGGAACGTATAGCCCGATCCATATATCATATCCCATCGGCCTCTCTGCAACCATCATCATTATCATCATCACTGTGCACCAACGGATCAGGTGGTAATGGGTATATAATGACTATCCCTTTCCCTATACCCCATATACATATAATATACGCGTATATAACGCCTTCTGGTCATGGGTCAATGTGCATATGTATAAATGAATGCAATGCATAAGTAAAATGAGTAAATAGAACTCTCGGAGTGACATAAGGTCATACTACCTCCGATAGACATCTTTTGAACTAACATCATCAATGTACTAGATCTCAAGACCCAAGAACAGAAGGAACAATCACACAAAGGGGTATAGGAACATCGAAGACAAAAGTGCTCCTAATGCTTTTAAGAGTAGAGTCATATGAAAGCTTGTTCATTCTTTTGTTCGCTCATATCATAAGGATCATGCCAAAATAAAAGAAACGATAGCCTTAACATACCTTATCCACTCCTCAAGCTACTATGCTTATGTCCCGATCTTGAAAAATCTACACAGAGGACCAAGTACCAACTATTAGACTAGAACATGCTTATATTCCAACCTTTAATCTAGTTTACAACTTAACGAAATTCGGGCAGCATTTCCTTTGTAACCTTAACAACCCCTCGATTTCCAATTCAACCCAAACATCAACAACAATACCAACCACAACAATATCAGCACTTACATGTCAAAATATAATCAAATCCCTTCCAAATCACCTCCCAAAATAGCCCCTAATCTCAACTTTACTCTCAATCAACTTACCGCTTTCATAACTATATTTCTTTTACTTTAAATCACTAACACTCTTGTTAACCAACTCAATTATAAAGGTAAGAATCATATACATACCTTGACGGTACTAGAAATCCAAAAATTGAACTTCACATCCAACTCCTAAGTTCAAAAACTTCAATAAAACCCTAGGAACAACTTTCCCTTCACTAACTCGGGTTCACGGGCTCCGATCTTGCTAAAATCTCACCAATATAATGAAAAATATTGAGAGGAAATATTTTAGGGTTTTCTCTTGTTGGGGAAATTAAAAACGAGGATAAAAACATGAGGGGCTATATATATAAATGGAATAAAAAGTTCCAGTGCCTCAGGGTCAACGAGCGGGTCGACGGCCGTCGACGTGCACCGTCGTTCTGCCACCCCAGATTCAGGGGCCTCGGCACGTTGACGGCATGAAAGGATACCACGTTGACGTGTTGACGGGCCATCCCTTTGCATCGTTGAAGTAGACTGGTTTCGAGTCGGCTCGGGGCCGTTTTGATTCAATTTGTTTAACTTCTAATCCTATCGTATTGCAAGGAACATACACTTGTACTTCAAAGATACGCGAGGTAAAGCACTTAGTATCTCGTAAGCTAGGCTATGAATATCCAAACTAAGGGCATACACAACTAGAAAACCATAAACTTTCTGACGACGAAAACGAGAGGCGTAACATTCCCCCCCCCCCCTCCCCCATTCGTCCTCGAATGTTCATATAAGTCATGAGTTATAAAAATTTTGGCAGAGTCTCCTCTGTAAATATACCAATCCAACCTGTACACAACAACCCAATACAATGCCACACAGGGCCATATGCTAAAATATACAATATTATGGCCTCACACGACCAATCACAATAACTATAAATAAAACCAATACATGGGGGTGATGATGCCTCAAACTGAGCCTCCCGGGATGATGGAAACAAGAATAGGTACTTAGTCTTCATCTCCTCTTCAGCCTCCCAAGTCACTTCTTCAACATTATTATTTCTCCAAAGCACTTTAACGGAAGCCACATCCTTATTTCGTGGTCGACGAACTGGTCTATTTAGTATAGCCATAGAGGTTTCCTCGTATGATAATTGCTCGATCACCTGGATATCATCTACCGGTACAATTCTTGAGGGATTTCCTATACACTTACGTAGCATGGACAAATGGAATACTGGATGTACAGACTCCAGATCAGAAGGTAGCTCTAACTCATATGCTCCCGCACCCACTGTACGAATGATTATGTATGGCCTAATGTATCGATCCCTTCATAGGTGAGATCTTCAGGAAGACCCAATCGCCTATCTCAAATTCTAGCTTATGCCGCCGATTATCTGCGTAGAATGTCTGTCGACTCTGTGCCGCTAGTAAACTTTCTTAAATCACTTTCACTTTGTCAACCGCTTGCTGTCTTAAATCTGGGCCTACTAGCTAATTCTCACCAACATCAAACCATCCTATGGGTGATCTCCATCTCCACCCATATAAAGCCTCATAAAAAGCCATCTGGATACTGGAATGGTAACCGTTATTATATGTAAACTAAAAAAGAGGCAAATGGTCATCTGCCTACCTCGGAAGTCAATTATACAAGCTCTCGGCCATCCCGCGTCCGTATAGTGCATTTAGCTTGTCCATCTGTCTACGGTTGAAATGCAGTACTAAGACTCACCTGAGACCCCAATCTGTTCTGGAAAGATCTCCAAAAGTTATCTATGAAATGCGCCCCTCTATCTGAAATAATGGCTGTAGGAACACCATGAAGTCCTACAATCTCTCTAAGGTAGAGCTTCGTATAATCTTCAGCTAAATAAGTAGTTCTGACAAGTAGAAAGTGGGCTGACTTTGTAAGCCCATAAACTATGACCGATATTGAATCATACTTCCGCTGAGTACGGGGCAAACTTGTAATGAAATCCATATTATTTACCTCCCATTTTCAAGTCGGAATCTCCATAGCCTGTAATAAACCTTCGGGCTTCTGGCGCTCTATCTTGACTTGCGGGCAATTTGGACACCGAGCGACAAACTTGTAACACCTCGTAAAATTCGTACTCAACCATATTCATGACTAAGGAGGTTAGAAACCTAAAAAAGAGAGTATTGGAATAAAAAATATATTTCAGTTTAGAAAACACCGCGTTACGCTACAAGGGACGGACCGTAACGTGTGTTACGGACCGTCATTCATACCGTAATAGGTATGGCTTGAAAAATCACCATCTCGTAACTTGGACCAAAGGACGGTACATCATTACGGACCGTAACACGTGTTACGGCCCGTAACAGGTTGCCATAACCCAACCTCAAAAATTAGACCCTCACTGGAATTTTGGCACACGTTACGATCCAGTTTTACGGACCATAACACGGTCCGTAACTGTGCCTCGACTGCAACTATTTAAAAGACGGGAATTCAATTTTTATTTCATAAATCCCATTCCTCTCAAGCCCTAACATGAAAGTTCTGTCACACCCCAGTTCCGATAGGGTATGATGGGCAACCAGCTCTTACTTATAGCTGAGCGAACCCTCTGGCATTCACATAATGAAACTGGACATATAAAAAAAATTTGAAACTATAATAAGGTACTTTCCGTCAAACCATAGAAATTTGCGAACGATACTCAATTAATCAAAAACCGAGTAAGTCAAGATGACATATCGGCCTACATGGTCGCTTTACTCAATGTATGACATCTTAGCATACTGACCACAGGACACTGTCTGCAAAGTCTCTAAGAGTAAACACTTGAATCATATGAGAGTCGGGACGTGGCCCCGACATACCCGTACACACATGATAACCATAATGACTCGGCAAGATCGCTCCAAAGAAGAAAAAGGAGTTTGCCAATCCCACCGATAGCCAACCATCCTAGCTGAATACTTTTACCTGCAAAATAATCTGGGACTGTATGGCATGAACACAACCCCCTCAGGCAAAGGGACGTTAGTACGAATAATGTACCGAATATATAAGGCATAAGAACATCAAGTACAAATGGATCATGAAAACCAGTATCAATAATTGAATGCATCTGTGGCTAACATCTGAGAATAACTTGCAACTCTATATGACTGAAATTGACCCATAGATTATAATATACCGATAGTGCTGTGGAACGTATAGCCCGATCCATATATAATATAATAATGTCGAGGAACGTACGGCCCGATCCATATATAATATAGTAATCATATATATACCGTACCCGACCCTCTAGTGAGGGACTCGGTGAACAATGCAATGAAACTGTGCACGAATACATACCCGGCCCGGGACTCGGTGAATGATATATTAACGGCATGCATGAGTAGAATATCATGAGCAACCATATGCAAACTAAATCATCATCTGGGACTCAATAGAATAATTAGAATGAACCGACACTTGAGAATCAAAGACAACTGCCATGTCAAGTACCGCTGAGAATTAGAATTCATTGGAGTCATGAATGTTCATCGTTCGCTCGTTTATGTAATTCATGCCAAAAAGAAAGAAGGGATAGCCTTAACATACCTGTAAGCCTCGTAGCGACTTTATTTTGTAACTTGTCTAATGTTACGACTTATAACAATGGTGATGCCTTTTGCTACGTCAAGAATACATTGCTGCTTTCTTTTTACCTTATGCACGTTGCTGATCTTCCATGAAGGGAAAATAGGTTGTTGCTCCCTCACTTTTCCTCTTATAGAAATGGTCCAAAAATGCTAAGAAATTGCTGTTCAATTTGATTATGAAGTAGTTCCTTCCATTATAAAATTAGAGGAAACAAATATACGTATAGTCTCCACATATCCATAACGTTGCTGCTGTCACGACCCGAACTACGGGCCGCGACGGGTATCCGGGGCTGACCACCGAACACCGCTCACTTTACTGCTTATCTGCTATCATTCATACCATATGCTCATATCATATAAAAACTGTCATTTTCTGAAATACATTTACTTTTATAAACATAGGCCCTTCGGCTATCAAGATAATAACATACATGTACATACACAAAAGCCATGGGACCAGACTACCCACACTGCGTATCTACGAGCCTCTACTAGAACACTGAACATATGGACGGGACAGGACCCCGCCGTGCCCAAAATACATGTACACAAAATAATGTCTCAAATAGCACCTCCGGAATAAGGGAGGGCTTCCGTAACTCTGCTGCTAGCTACTGTAGATCTGCACCGTCTCCTTGTCTACCTGTGGGCATGAACACAGCGTCCAAAGAAACGGACGTCAGTACGAATATTGTACTGAGTATGTAAAGCATGAGCAGTAATGATGGAGAAACATAACAGTAATATATGACATAACATAAAATGGGAGACATTAACCTTCTCTTCATAGCGCTTACCTGCCCTCCGTAGGGACGTTCCATGTTCTACTCCGTACTCGTATACATACATTCATATCTTTTACTTACTTACCTTTCGTATCTATTCAACTGTCATACTCATGCTCGTGTTACGTACTTTGCATATACATGGCCCTTACTCGGCACTTACATGGTATTAGCATATCCA
>NW_026723401.1:0-12037 GCF_029784015.1 Lycium ferocissimum | reverse complement strand
TTTAATGATTATCGAAAAGGGGGGGAAAGAGAATCAAATTTGGGACATCGGTTTACGGAAGGGACTTCTTCAATTATGTACGTAAAATGTATGGTCGTGATAAATCGACAACATTAACGTCGGCAAATTTCACTCCAATCTACGGTTTGGGAGCCCCGGACTCAAATCTACCGACCGTATCTTATTTACGGTCCGTATATAGTCTTAGTAGATCTCACGTTGTTCAACTTTTCCAAGCTTCAATTTGACGACTGGATTGACGGTCCGTACTTTTTTACGGTCGTGTAATTTGGACCGTATCTTTGCTCGATGACGACGTATAGCACGTGATTTCTTGGATCTTGGGGTGGGTTTGTTGACTTTTTGACTTCAATGGACCCACTCAACCTAGGACCATTCCATTTGGGGCTAAAAAACACTTTTCCAAAACTTGGATATAAACTTTTGGATCTAACTTTCCTTTTAAGTCTTCTTCTCCACTTGAATCTATGAAGATAGCTCAAGAACACATGAACATTCATATTTCTAGCTGTCACGACCCAACCGGAGGGCCGCGACGGGCACCCAGTGCTAACCCACTCAGGCACCTCTTATCATACTTTCTCATTACATCTAGGTGAGCCACATAGCTAAATCATTACATCTAGGTGAGCCACATAGCTAAATCATACTTTCATCCATTATTCATACTAATTCCATTGGGCACCAATACATTTTTATCATCATCAACAACTATGCCCACAACAATGTACATAAGCCGACGAGGCTAACAAAATGATATTCAAAATATAGGCCGACAAGGCCAAATACATCTAACCATATACACATGTCTACGAGCCTCTAGAAAGTATGTCATATCATATAGGCGGACGGACCCCGCCATGCCCGTAAATATGTACACAAAAGAATAAATACCAAAAAAATCGTAGCTCCGAATGAAATGGAGCTCTGCTATGTAGTCCCTGAGTAATAAAGCTATGGATCAAGCCTGTCTCTCTGGCCACCTGCGGGCAAGACGCAGCAGCGTCCACAAACAAAAGGACCTCAGTACGAAGAATGTACTGAGTATGTAAAGCATGATCAACATCATTATAAAAGCATGATAGACAACATAAGAAATAGCATAGGATGGGAGATAGTAGTATCATCGTCACAACACTTACTCGCTTTTCATAGGGACTTTTCATTTCTAATGCGTGATTGTGTACATACATCCGTATCCGTTTTCATACTCATTTACATTCCATATCCATATTTGTATTCGTAGTCATATTTCCATTCATACTCGTATTCATATACATATTCATATTCATATTCATATCATATACATAGCATACCCGACCATGAAGGTTCGGTGTTTCACATACCTGGCCCTACCAAGGCTCAGGGTTATCCGTACCCAACTGCAGTGGTGCGCGCGCAATATATTCTACCCGGCCATATAAGATCAGGGTTTAGTAATAGCCATACATAGGCACATATACATGAAAGCCCATAAGCATCTTTAGCATCATTACTATCATCGTTCATTACATCTATCCCTAGAGGATTACTCATCATAGGAGGAATTTCGTACAATCGTAAAATATCGAGAATCATAAGGTTAGTAGCTCTTAAAGATAGAATCATTTGGAGGACATCATAGGCTTATAGAAGATTAGATATTTGGCCAAGGAACCATGCTTATGAAGAAGGGTTAGCCTTACATACCTTTAGTTCAACTATTCTATCACTTGCACGTTCTCCTTCAATGCTCACGTTGCTACATCATTATTCTCACATTCAAGACCCATGGTCGTAGCACACTATTACATTCGCTCATATACAATGTTTATCCCATGTTCTCAATATCGTTTATAACATGATTATAATCATAACATATCAAGAATCACTACTCAACCCAAGCTACTACTCACAAACATCACTATTCTCACATTCAAGACCCATTTTCTATTTTCTTCTACAATCCAAGTGTTTCAACTTCTCAATACCTTAAACAACATGAAAATACCATAAAACTTACCTTAGATGGTGTAGGAATAAGCCTTGGGTGGAAATACTTCACTTGAGCCAAAACCCTAGTTCACCTCCAATGAAATTTCTTGACTTGGATGATCTCTAATGAGTTTCTTACACTTGATTCTCTTGGTTTGATGAAGTTGATCATAAATTTCTCTTGAGTTCTTATGGATGAAGAGTGGAGAGGGTTCTAGAGAGTTCTTGAAGTGTTGGGTGAAAATGAAATGAAATAATGAACTTGGTCCCCTTTTTAATAACTTAAAAATCTGATCCGTCGAGAAAATATACGGACACTTATACAGTCCGTATAAATTTATGCGGTCCGTATAAGTGACCGTGAAATCGCCCTTCAACATCTCGCTTCTGTGACCATTATACGGCACATTATACGGTCCGTATAATTTTATACGGTCCGTATAAGCGACCGTATGCTGAAAGATGAAGAATATCAAGAAATTCAAGAAAATCAAGAAACACAAGATCGAAATTCAAGAAAAAGAAAAGTCCAAGAAGCTCAAGTTTGAAGATTATTTTCTATTCTTGTTTCTTGAATCCTTTTCTAAATAGGTTTCTTGTTTCTTGATTTATATTTTAGTAGGATTTAATTTCCTATCATTAGTAGGACTTTTATCCTAGTTCTAGTAGGATTCTAGTTTTCTTTATTCTTTTCCTTATAGAATAGGGATTTTGCTTTCTTTGTTTTTAGCTATTTCTTTTCTAGAGTAGAATAGGGATTTGTAGTCATAAAAGAAGAGACCTTGGGCCTATATAAAGGGTTCTCATGGCTTGTAAATATAGAATTCACATTTTTAGCATAAACCTAAATTTCGCAATAGAGTTATTCTCTCTATTTCTTGTTCTTTATCCTTGTTTTTTGTTCCAAACATGGTGGTGATAGTTTTACCTTGTTTTCGAGTTGCTGCGTGTGGTGTTTCTTTATCACGTTAATTGATTTCAAGTGGTGACTTAGGAACTTTATTTGTTCTTGATCGATTCAAAAATGCGTTTCTTGATTAAAATTCGTTCTAGTTCATACCCAGAATCTTAATTTTCTTTCCATCGTTTTGCCCTCAATACTTAATTGATTTAAACCATTCAATAGTTATTTTTATAGTTCAAATCGTCATCTTTCACATAGTTTTGAATCACTTTAATCCTACGCCTACAACTTGAGATACATCCGTTTCTTGAATCTGCCCATCAAACCGCTTCAAGAACAAGATCCTGGTCGATTGGTTCTTTGTTAACTCGAAGAATCACATCAATTTGGTATCAAAGCACAGTTGAGGAATATTATGCATTATATGCAAGAAACAAGAGGACGTTGGGTTCATGAAGATGAAAAACTATGGAAACAGGAATCTCTTTTCCGCACTAGATGTACCTCCCATGATAAGGTATGTTCGGTAATCATTGATAAGACTATGTTAATGTTGTTTCCGAAGAGATTGTTTCTAAACTTGGCTTGTTAACAAAACCTCATCCATATCCTTATAACATCAAATTTAAGAATGATGATAGTGGTTTAGAGGTAACTCGTCAATGCCTAGTTTCTTTTTCGATAGGCAAAATATATAAAGATCTTGTTTGGTGTGATGTAATAAAGATGGATGTTTGCCACTTATTACTTGGAAGACCATGGGTGTATGATAGGTGTGCTAAATATGATGAATATCGTAATACCTACTCTTTTACAAAGGATGGACGAAAAATTAAATTGGTTTCCTTGAATCAGAAAGACGTTGCTAAAAACTCCAAGTATGTTGATGATTCTTTTGTGACCAAATTACAAACCATTGATCCCATAAATGTGGAACAGCAAACGGAGGAGAAGAATGAATTAGATCCACAAGTTGAGGATTTACCTCCAAAGTTTGATGAGGATCCATTGGAGCATCCAACTATTTGTGAGATTGACTTTCCATCTTTAAGTTATTTGGAAAAGAATCCAGATTTTGTTTCTTACTCCATACCAACCAATGCGCATGTATTGCATAGGACCAACAGTATATGAAGATTTGAAAGAGAAAGAGAATGAGTTGCTGAAAAAGGAGTCCATGAATGAGAGTTTAATTTATGATCTACTTCGAGCAAGATTTATTCCTCAAAAGGTTGAATCTTTTCAAGAAAGTGTAGATTTAATATCTCTCAATTTCATTGAGGTTAATGGCTATATAATCATGTCCAATATGAGAGCATCAAAATCATCAAGGAGCTCAGAAGAAGACATGATTTATTCTCTAACCCTGATCCAAAGGTATGTAGAATTTGATTTATTTAAAGGTTTTTGTGGCACTAACTCAAATTTTGCATGCAAATACCACGTCGACACGGGAGTGTTCAAGATTCATGAAGATCAAAAGGAAATAAGTTGTGATCATGGTTTACACATTGAAGATCAGTTTAAGATGCTACGTTTGAGAAATCATGGTATAAAGTTACTACTACTGAGGAAGTGGGTATTACTTCGGCCATATGTAAAGATTCCTTTCAACATGATGAAGCACTATGACAAACTAGAAAAATGCAACCTAAAGCCTAGTGGTATGGGTTGTTCCAAATTGTTTTTGTTTGCTAATCTTTCACCATTTAAGGAGCCTTTAGACTCGAGGACGAGTCTTTCTCAACAAGGGGAGAATGATGAAAGATGAAGAATATCAAGAAATTCAAGAAACACAAGACTGAAATTCAAGAAAAGAAAAGTCCAAGAAGCTCAAGTTTGAAGATTATTTCCCATTCTTGTTTCTTGAATCCTTTTCTAAATAGGTTTCTTGTTTCTTGATTTATATTTTAGTAGGATTTAATTTCCTATCATTAGTAGGACTTTTATCATAGTTCTAGTAGGATTCTAGTTTTCTTTATTCTTTTCCTTATAGAATAGGGATTTTAATTTCTTTGTTTTTAGGTATTTCCTTTCTAGAGTAGAATAGGGATTTGTAGTCATAAAAGAAGAGACCCTAGGCCTATATAAAGGGTTCCCAGAACCTTAATTTTCTTTCCATCGTTCTGCCCTCAATACTTACTTCATTTAAACCATTCAATAGTTATTTTTATAGATCAAATCGTCAGCTTTCACATAGTTTTGAATCACTTTAATCCTATGCCTACAACTTGAGATACATCCGTTTCTTGAATCTTCCCATCAAACCGCTTCAAGAACAAGATCCTGGTCGATTGGTTATTTGTTAACTCGAAGAATCACATCACCGTATAATCCCATCAGTGAGGGACCTTCACTGTGATGATTCTGCGGACCATTATACGGTCCGTATAACATTATACGAACCGTATAATTGGCTGTATAACCCATCTTTTCTCTGATCTTGTTCTCGTCACTTCGTTTGATTTCCAATCCTTATGGAACCTTCTTGATACTTGTTTAACACCTCATTAACAATCTAAGGGACGTTATAACTCTTCTCTAAGACACTATTAAATCATCATTAACTTGTTACTCGTAAATCTCTTCCAATACTTAACGTATATGCCTTGCCTTCCTTGGCAGACTTTCTTCTCTTACCTCGAATGTCTTTGAAATCTCAATTAGGGTCATCAAATGCTATCTATTACTTATTGAAATATTGAATACTTCGTGTCCTTCGTTAGTCTATTCACTGTGCATCAACGAAAATTTTTCGAGGTGTAACATTCTTCCCCTCTTAAGAATATTCGTCCTCGAATGTTAAGATCTCGGGAATTCTATAAAAATTTCGCCAGAGTTTCCCTTGTAATATAGCACTACCATCCTGTCACAATGTACCCCATAATAACAATGCCTCATGGGCCATAACATAATAGCAATAGAATTTGGCCATACACGACCCAAATGCATAAAAGGAAAACATACATACCACATGATCTTGACATCTCATCTTGGATCCTCTTCTAGGGGATGAAATAAGTGCGTGGTATTTGGATTTCATGATTTCTTCCGCTTCCCATGTCATTTTTTCTTGATTATTGTTTCTCCACAAATTCCTTAACCGAGGCCACGTCTTGTTTCTAAGCCTCCGTACTCGCCTATCTAATATGGCAATGGGTATTTCTTCATAAGTTAACTTTTCTCGTCACTAGAACATCATTTACCGGGACGATCCTAGTAGGATCTCCAACACATTTACGAAGCATCGAGACATGGAAAACCTGGATGAGCCGACTCCAAATCGGGAGGTAGATCTAATTCGTAAGCCACTTTGCCTACCTTGTGCCCAATCTCATAAGTCCCAATGAACCGGGGACTAACTTCCTTTTTGCCAAATCTCATTACTCCCTTCATTGGTGACACTTTTTAAGAATACCCAATCTTTAACTTGGAACTCTAAGTCCCTTCGACGATTATCTCGCATAGGACTTTTGACGACTTTGGGGTTTGCTAGTAGCCGACCTTGTATGAGCTTAACTTTCTCTATGGCTTGTTGGACCAAGTTTGGCCCTATCAATTTAGCCTCTCCTGTTTCAAACCACCCAATTGGGGATCTACACCTTCGCCCATATAAAGCCTCATACGTTGCCATCTGGATGATAGAATGATAACTATTATTGTAAGCAAACTCAATGAGTGGAAAATGATCATCCCAATTTCCTCCAAAATCTAACATACATGCTCGTAACATATCCTCAAAAGTCTGAATGGTACGTTCAGCTTGTCCATCAGTCTGTGGATGAAATGTCATGCTAAGGCTCGCACCTTGGGTCTCCAAACCCTCTTGGAAGGACTTTCAAAAATTAGCCGTAAATCGAGTACCTTCTATCGGAGATAATAGATATCGGAACACCGTGAAGTCGCACTATTTCTTACATAAAGCTTTGCATAATCTTCTCACACATATGTATTCCGACCGGTAAGAAATGAGCTGACGTCGTGAGTCTATCCACAATCACCCATATGGAATCATACTTACGTCGAGAACGGGGTAAGCCTGTCACGACCCAACCCCGTGAGCCGTGACTAGTGCCCAGATTGGGCACCCAGACACACTCACAAATCCGAGTTGCAAACAGATGACTTATACGAATACGTATATCAAACAACGCTTTCGAGTATTATATCAAACACATCCAGTATATAATGTAAGCCGACGTCCGTGTTTCAAATTTATATAATTTCAGCAAAAATTTCGGCGAGAGTTTTGTTTTACGGACTATCAGAAATAGCTCTCGTACGCGCGAGAAAATACCAACAAAGGGCCACATTGCACCAACGATAACATATATACATATGCGGGCCGACAAGTCGCTGCCTTGTGAAATGGGATCGCCCAAACACAACATATACAAACACAACCTCCGTACGTAAGTAGCACAACCCACAAACATGTCCACAGAGACCTACAAACGAGACAGACAAAATCATATGATCGATTGGACAAGGCCTTATTGTACCCCTCCGAACAAATATATACAAATGCACGAACAAATATATGCCAAAATATAAGCTCGAATGAGAGGAGCACTCCAAATAAAGAAGAGGGTGTCTAAACAAAATGTGGATCACCATATGCGTACGCTGGATTGCGGATGAAACGCGACTTCCGAAGAAAGCGGGTTAGTACGAAATATGTGCGAGTATGCAAAGCAGAAAATGTAGTGTACAAATCTGAGTCACAATCGAAATAGAGGTACAGAAAGTAAATGCATTTCCAAAATATCAAAATGTTATTTCAAAAATATAAATCATGCATAAGGCACATGAAATATGGTCGCCCGCCTGTAGATGGCGTCATAACACAGCATAACACCAGAAGGTTTCAAATCCCCGAATCCTCGTCACATATCGCAAAACAGCATAACGCCAAACACAGCATAACGCCCAATATAAGCGGAACCCGGCCCTCGAGCTCGGAGCTCGGTGAACCATTGTCACGACCCGTCTAGGGGCCGTGACGAGTACCCGATACTTGTACCGAGCACCCCTTACCTATCATTTTACCTGCACCTCTTAGCAAGTCCTTGTGAACGAGGTCCGTTTTTTTTTTTTTTTGAACCGAACATTAACATTAGCTTGACGTATTATGAACATAGACTAATTAGCTTCACTATCGCTTCATACAATAGCATTAAGATGCCAAAAATATCACATATTTAACCGTACATAATCGACCGTACATATCCGTCTACGAGCCTCTAGACATAGCACACTTATACATAGAAAGGGCCGAGTCTTGCTGTGCCCGAAAATATACACAAAAGAGTACCGCGTGGCGGGCTCGAACAACCGGAGCGCCGGCCAAGTACGGGCCGGTAAGGCTTCTAAGGATCAAATCCGCCTGTCTGCCGACCCGCGCGGCATGAAACGCGAGCGTCCACAAGAAGGGGACGTCGGTACGAACGAGGTACCGAGTATGTAAGGCATGAATAGTAATATGGGAAAAACATGAATCACATATAATAACATAAAGAATTACCACACATGTCCCGGGATAGAAACATGACACGTACATATAAGTGCCATCGCGGATGCCGTGCTTTCTTAGCTTTCCTTACTCGTATATATACATACATACATAAAATTTGAATATATCATATTGCCGAGGCGTCGGCAGCCGATCCATTTAGCCATACATCCCGCGTCCGGGACGATATCATGTCATGTAATGCCAAGCGTGAGGTGGATTTGCGTATATAACGCTCTGCCTTATCTCCATATTCCCCGTAAATATGCATATTTCATGTATAAATATCGACGTCTATAGTTTTTGGCTCTTTCATCCTATACATATACTCATATCATATACATATATCAGCGTCTATAGCGCTCTGATTCTTTTTGTCGCGTGTGCATACTTATACCATATATATAATTTACCAGCGTCTATAGCGCTCTGATTCTGCTATCATATATATATACTTATATCATGTATATCTATCGCGGCGTCTATATAGCGCTCTCGATTCTGCTATCATATACATATATACGTATGTCGGGTGCACACACATCCATCGGGGTCATGAGGCATAATCTCTTGTACTTAGAATCTTTAGAATAGTCATTACCCATAATAGAATCGGGTGCTCCAGAATCGGTTTAACATTCTCGTACTTACATTTTTATAGTAAGGTATATTATCTACATATGTTACGTGTCATGACGTTACTTTCGTGAAGGTCTTAAGGTAATCGGGTCTTATCCTTGCAAGTTCTAGGATGTTTGGACATTTCTTTTCGCAATTCATGCACTTTGGTTCAATCTTACCGAACGAATAGTAACTATTTTCAATCTCGGTTTCTAGGAGAGGATTGTCCCCGAGGTACGTATTCAGGCCTACTACACCTAAGACATGCCAAGAAAAGAAGGGGAAACCTTACATACCTCTTTCTGCTTCTTTAGCTATTCCGAATCCACGTCGCAATCTCGTCAAAATCTGCGAATTGGTCATGTTTACCAAAACTCTTATTAGGGTTCGTAGAGTTAGAATCTTAAGGAAACACTTGGCTACCGAAATTTCGGCGGCCACTCCTTTGTAAATATACCATCCTCAACATTCAATATAGCCAACTTTCTTTATCAACTACAATCCCGGAATTCAAACCCGGCCAAACTATTAACCACAATTCCAACAACAATACTAACAATTTCCAAATTCAATCAATTTACTACTTCTTCCAAAACTTTCCAACTTCAACGAAAATAATAACAACCTCATAATTTACATTCCAACAACACCGCACTAATCATATTGTCTTTCATGCATACAAGAACATTACATTCCATTCGTATAACTTCTAAGACAAGTCTCCATTACTACAACTTCATTAAGGTTCCTAGGCATTCATTAACAACATAGAGTCCACAACATAACAACAAGCAAAACACTAAATAAAATTGACTCATTTTCTTCCATACTTCACCACAACCACACGGCCACACTAGCCCACCCATGCACGGTCACACACACTCAACACCAACATGTACACTACAACCTCTCCAAATTCATTCAACTTTCATTATCAACATCGTATCCACAACAATAACAACCAAACACTAATTAAAATAATTAAAACATGCATCCTACACATTCATACATGTGCATGGCTACATGCAATATTTCTTTCCTTCATGAATTTCATCCATTTTTGTACACTACAACACGCATAAATATTCATAACATCTAAAGGAGATGAATTCTCACCTTCTTCTTTGATCCTCCAACTTAGCCAAAGTTGTAACTTCAAGAACTTGTGTTTTCTTGCTCCAATGACCCCTCCACCTTGTTAGGGACCCTTTACTTAGTAGGAAATAATTTTTTGAAGAAATTTTTGCAAATTTTTCTTGTGGGATTTCACTATGGCCGAAAGGCCTCAAGCTTTTTTCCTTCTTTCTATTGTTCTTGCTTTTCTTGAAATGTCTAGAAAAAAAATGAGATGAACAAGTCATCTTTTCTTATATACTTAGTCCCTTCCAATGAGAATTAAACAAATTCTCCCTTTACTTGGCTTGAAAATATTTGGCCAAATATTACTAGTGGGGGCCACGGCCAAGTGGCCCCTTTTCTTGAAATTTCTAGCAAATTTTTCTCATTTCATGAAAAATATTTCCCTTCGTTCCAAATTTGCCCCTAGCCTTTCTCCGTATTTCCATGAGTCATTTAGTGAATTTACCTTTTACCCCCCCCCTTTCTTGATATTCCAACTTTACAATTTTCCATACGCAACTTGTGTCCCTTGCCTCGACTTACCCGAGGGTACAAAATACGGAATGTAACAACCATAAACACAGCATAACACCGGAGTATATCATAATACGCACGACAACAAAACCGGCCCGGGAACCGGCGAACGATATCATAGTAGTAGGCACGAGCGGAGTAGTGAGTAATCATATGCATAAAATCATTGTCATAAATCCAAAAGATACGCAAAATAGTCATATTGAAATTGGAATAATAATTATTACATATTCTTTCAAAAGTTATCGAAATTACAAAAAGGGCGTCGCGGGACCCACGGACGGGTGTAGACCCGAGTCAAGTCCGCCTTATGGAAAACATACTCATTCTATATCATACAATATCCTACGGAAATTTCAAGGCAATCCGAGCTTTTTCTCGTGAAAGTTATGAGCGTTTGAAATTCTAGAATCGTTTAAGAACAAACTTTAGAAAAAAAATCAGCTTTTAAGTAACCTTTGCAACTTACTAATTCCAAGGACATAAGGATCAATTTTATGACATATTACCACAAGAATACCACGGAACAAATGCGGATCATAAACATGCTCGGATTGCGAGAATAGAGTTTCCTCGAGGCTCGTATCATAGCCTATTTTAACTAAGACATGCCAAAAGAAAAGGTTGCTTTACATACCTCAAACGCTGTCCAATAGGACCCCAACTCAAGATAAATCCAACCTACGCTTCGGGCTGCCCAAGGTCTACAAATAAGTCATGAAATGCCAAACATTAGCTAAAGACTTTTGGGCACTAAATTCCAAATTTGCCCTTAATTCTACGTAAATTTGGGCGGCGATTTCCCTCAGAATAGGCCACCCCCGAGAATTTAACCTCGGCCAAATCAATCAACAACAACAACAATAACCAACCTAGCAACATCAACAACCAATCCGAAAGGCAATACAACAATAATAGCTCTCTTTTCCATCATTCAACAACTTTCATAATTTCAATTCAACGGCTTAACATACTTTATTTCATGATTGTCATCCATATTAACATGCTACAATATGCATACAACCTTTATAACATACAAAGCATAAATGATTCTTACCTTTCTCCTTCAATTTCCCAATAGCCTAGGGTTTCCAAAGATGAAAAATAATGGGTTGATCGCTCCAACGACACCTCCACGCTACTTAGGGACCTCAATATAGTAGGTTTACATCAAGGGAAAATTTTTTGGATGGCTTGAAATGGGGTTGATTTTTTTCCTTGGCTGGCCGAGAGCCTCCTTTTTTGTGGATAACTGCTTCACTTCTTTTTCTAAGTGTTAAAAATGAAGCAAATGAATAGTCATCTTTTATGTTAGCAAGAATTAGTCAAGGGTTCATGGCCCCCTTTTTAAA
>NW_026723400.1:0-6085 GCF_029784015.1 Lycium ferocissimum | reverse complement strand
AAAAAAAAGAAATTCTAATGGAGTAGAGTGACTTAAGGCTTATTCCCAAGTGATTAAGGTGAGTTTTATGTTTATTTCATATTATTTAGAGTATTGAGAGGTTGAAAGAATTGGATTATAGAAGGAAATAGAAAATGGGTTACAAATATGAGAATAGTGACATTTTTAGAGTAGTAGCTTAATATGAATCATGATTCTTTATATGTCACGAGTATAGTTATGTTACAAATAATATTAGGAATGTTAGAGAAGTATGATATGTGAATGAATGTAACGTTGTATTATGATCATAGTTATGGATGACCTTGAGAGGAAATTGTGGGAATTGGATAGTGACGAACTTGACAAAGTTATTGATTATGATATCATGAATGTTATTATTGATGATTGGGAGTTTTTATATGATATGGAGAAAGTAGTGGAAACAAAGGAGATGCTGCCTAATTTTCTCTAGCTTTAGTTCAAGCATGCTTATGTTATCGATTATCTAATATTACTACGAATTCTCTTGAAGGTAGAAACGTGAATATTGGAAGGGAACGTTCGAGTGATAAAGTAGCTAAATGAAAAGGTATGTGAGGCTAGTCCCTTCTTTCTAAGGCATGGCTCCTATGGCATGAATTCTCATATCTCCCCATGACTTTCTTACATTCTAGAAACTATAAGACAATATTGATAAAGAGCTTCTCATAAGATAAAGATAAGAGATATGTCACGAATATGGTAATGATGACGAAGGGTCTAAGACTAAAGATCCTAAAGCTCATGATATGATGTCTCCACGAACCTAATGATCCTTGTACGACTCTTTGATGTTATTCATTATTGCTAAACCCACCTTATAATGTTAATTCCTTCAAGGTGAGGTATGATGATTATGATTACTCCATAATGGAATCAGGGGTTCTCGACCTTACGTCACCCCGATATAGTTATAAATTATCTTTGAGTTCTAATGCATGCTTTATGATAAGTTTCTAATGGGTATATGATAATACGATTACACCGTTCCTAGAGGTCCGGACATGACACCACTAGTGGGCAGCGTGTGATAGTTACCCGGATGCGTGTTAACGATGATGGTTTATATGATGTGCATACATGTGTTTTCCTTAAAAGGTTAAGCAGGTTATATCTTCAGCTCATGTTCCATTGTTTCTTTATTATGCTATTATTATTCATGCCTTACATACTCAGTACAATGTTCATACTAACGTCCTTTCTTTTTGGACGCGTGTTCATGCCTACAGGTAGGCAGGGAGATAGTGCATCCGTAAGAGCTTATCAGCAAACTTACAGGAGCACTTCATTATTCTGGAGCTACTTATGATCATGTTCTTGTCACACCCCGTAGTTTCTGTACGTTGAGACTCATTAAGTATTAGCTATTCAATTGCAGACATCGGAGTTATTGTCGGGAAGATGCAAGATCAGAGGTGCTCGTGTTACGATTATAAAAGTCCGAGTTCACGTAACAAGCTATAGGAGGATTGGGAAACTATTGAACTGAGGAGATTAAGCTTCCGAGGCTTTGAAGGAAAGTTGGGCAAGGTTTGGTACGAAAATTTTGATCTAACTGGAAGAAGAATATGTTTTAGTATATTAAGAGTTTTAAAGTGAAACAAAAGTTTAAAGTGAAGTTCGGGAAATCTAGTTTCTGATGCAACAAACCGCTCCTCAATCGGACATCGGGGTAAGGAGATATGGACGTTACAAGTTGGGCTGGCAGACAGGAAAATGCTCTGCGCGAATGCGCCTAGGAGTGGCGCGAACGCGCAGAAGGCCAAGGGCCAATACGGCGCGAACGCGCTGAACAAAATTAGAGGGCTCGGATTCAGGATGAAGGTTATATCATAAGAATGCAATAATAACCGATATATGACATTTGGAGACCACATGGCACTTGATGAAAAAAACCCTCGTTGCTGCACGCTTGGGGTCCACACGTCAGACTTTTATAAAGGACATATCAAGAGACATATGAGTAGTACATGAAAAGTTGAGCAAGTCCTAAGAAGGACCCATAAGCCAAATATGGGCATAAGCCTTCCAAAAGGGCGATTTAAGGAAACATTTTCGGATGATCTGATTTGGAGGGGCCAAAACGATATTATAAGTTTGGAATTTGGAAAAATACAAAGAATTAAAGTTGTAGATAATTGAAATAGATTTCCAACCATAGGTCGTGGGCTCTCACACGATATCGGGATCAAGAGTTATGACCTTTTTACTAAACGAAGGTGCAGGCAGAAAAAATAGACCAGCGCGAACGCGCCTGTGCGCGGGGCGCGAACGCGCTGAAGGAAAAGTGAGTCGGTCCAGGCAGAACCTGGACCGTTCTATAAAAGGGGGAGGACCCATATTTTTCAACCAAACTCACCCAAAACACTCCCAAATATTCCAAAAATTCCCCAACCTTCCACTATCAACTTTTAGCCCGAAACCGGTATAATTCCCAAATTCCTAGGTCCGGACAACGTATAGTTGTGACTTCAAAAGCGCGTATTGAGGCTTTGTGGCTTAAGTTCAAGGTGGAGGAGTAAATATATAGCATTATTATCAAGGGAAAGGTATGAATCTCTTTCTATTTGTGTTAATATTTGTTTATTTACGGAGAAGGAGCTATAAAATTGTTATAAAATAGTTCGTGATGGAATTATGGGACAAACACCATATGGGGTGTTTATGAAGTATTTTGAAGTTGGAAATATTATGGTTAATGTTGGTATTGTTGTGATTGCTGTTGGTAGTTGAATTGAGAATTCGGGCTAGGCATATAAACAGGGGAGATGCTGCCCGATTTTCGGCAGAATATAGAATAGTTTGATTTGAAACTTAGTACAAGTGTGCGATGAAAAGGCTAACGTTAGTGTAAATCCTCTTAAATGTAGACCTACGAGCTCGGACGCATAAGCATAACCAATAGGAGGTTGAACAGGTATGTTAAGGCTCGTCCCTTTCTTTCAAAGGCATGATTCTTAGATTACGATTTCGTAAACGCTTCCATAACCTCGTTGTTTTCAAAAGTTAGAAACCTATGATTCCAAGACATGATTCTTTTTTTTTCGATAACCTATAAATGCTTTCCAAAATGTCCGTATTTTTCCAAAACGGAGGTTTATGACTCCGTAAGCTTTTGTGACAATGTCGATGGATATGTTTTACAAGGACAATGATGATGTCAAGGACGAGAATATTTTCCTACGCTGAATATCTTGATGATGATTCCATGTTTAAAGGTTCCAAGCTTATGATTTCAATGACGATATGAAAATGTTGAGCTATTTCTTGATTTCTCAATTTTACTCATGAATGATGACTATTTTCTTTAAAGATTCCAAGGTATATGAATTGATGCCTTATGATCCTATTCTAAGTTTTCTCGTGGTGTTATTCTTCATTGATAGTCTCACCTTATAATAATTGTTCCTTCAAGGTGAGACAAAGTGACCATGATTATTCCATAACATAATTGGAGGTTACCGACCTTACGTCACTCCGATAAAGTTATAGCTTTTCTTTGGGCTCTCATGCATGCTGCTTATATGATATGAGTATATGTATATGGGGAAAAAGGGCGAGAGCGTTATATACGCGTAACCACCTGATCAGTTGGTATAATATGACATGATACCATCCCGGACGCGGGATGCCCGGACGCGGGACATATGGGGTTACATGAATTGGCTGACGTTCCTCGGCACTATCACATGTTCTATTTTATGCATACATGAAAAAGAAACGTTTTTCAAAGAAAGCTAAGCATGCATGGTATCGGCCCTAAGAGGCATCCAGATACGGAGTTTATTCCCCTATCTCATGTTATATTCCATATGTCTTATTGCATTACTGCTCATGCCTTACATACTCGGTACACTACTCGTACTGACGTCCTTTCTTGCGGACGCTGTGTTCATGCCCACAGGTGGACGGGGAGACGATACAGATCCTTAGGAGCCTTGTCAGCTGCTTTGCTGGAGCACTCCACTACTCCGGAGTTGCCGCATATCGGTACATCCTTTTGTGTACATATTTTAGGGCACGGCGGGGTCCTGTCCCGTCCTAATGTTTAGTATTCCAGTTAGAGGCTCGTAGATACATATGTGTGGGTAATAGGTATCTCATGATCACCTTAGTGTATATATATATATATATATATATATATATATATATATATATATATATATATATATATATGCATGTTTTGTGAAGATAATTAGTGACCATTTCATGCAAGTCTGTTGGGATCTATGACAGATAGTACGATAAGGGGTGCTCGGTATCTAGTACCGGGTACCTGTCATGGCCCTCTTGTTGGGTTGTGACAGTTCTTTTGTGTATATATATTTTTTTGGGCACGACGGGGTCCTGTCCCGTCCTTATGACTAGTACTCTAGTAGAGGCTTGTAGATTCGTACGTGTGGGTTGTTGGTATCCCACGATGATCACATTGTACTTTTGTATATCATTTTTGTAGCCGTGAGGGCTTATGTATATAGATATGGATTGCTTAGAGATTATATAAGTTCAGGTTGAGTACGATGATTAGCTTAATGAGAGGTGCTCGGTAGTCAGCTCCGAGTACCCGTCATGGCCCCTGGTCAGGTAGTGACACACAAGTCTTGAAAGATCGAGAATATTCCCTCCACCATACATTTGAATCCAAGAGAAAACAAGGATTAATTACCAAGAATTAAGGGGATTAAATGCAAAAGAGGCTCACTAGGGTTGATAGAAGCCAAGAATTCATTTGGTATTGAAGTTAGGGTTTTCTTCAAGTGAAGTACTTTCATCCAAAGCCTATTCCTACATAATCAAAGGTGAGTTTTGTGTTCATTTAATGTTGTTATTAAGAGTATTGAGTGGTTGAAGGACTTGGGTTAGAGAAGAAAGTAGAATTTAAGCTCTATTATGGGGAAAATGGCATTTTGAGTAGTAAGTTAATGTGAATCATGATTCTTAGTATGAGATGAGTATAATCTTGTTATAAATGATGCTAATGACATTGAGGAAGTGTTATGCGAAGAATAAATATGATGTTATGGTTATGGATGATTATTTTAAGGTGAATTTGAGAGGTAAACAATGTTTAACTTGAGAAAATCTATTTATTATGATATTATGGGAGATGTTTTACTACATGGAGGGAGTTGTTGAAACAAAGGAAATGCCGCCCAATTTTCGTTGGCTCTTAGTTGCTTTAGCTTAGCCTTAAATGTGTTCGCAATGGCCTAATCGTGGTACGACTTCTCTTGAATGTAGAATCGCGAGCTTGGAAGGAAACCATTTAGTCGATAGAGTTAAAGAGACATAAAGGTATGTAAGGATAGTGTTATATCCCGCATTTTGTGCAATCGGATAATTCAAGACAATTGCGGGAGGACGACAAGCAAGGCCATATCTTTATCTTGTTAGGCATATGAATGGCTTATGAGGAATTTAGAAGCGGAATTATTAAGAAAGGTCAAGGGCATAAAGGAAAATTCGCAATATGTTTCGTGGAATTATGGAGGAAGACGAAGGGTAAATTTGGAATTTGGAAAATAATTTTTCATGAATTGCATGACAAAAAAAAAAGTGGGCTTGTGTTGGGATGGGTCAAGTTGGCCGTCCACTTCACTTAATGGGCCAAGCCCATGTGGATTAAAATTCATGGGAATAAAAGGAAGACCAAGTCTTCTACTTGGTCATAAAACTCTCTAGAATTTTCAAGAAAAGTAAGAACAAGAGAGAGGAGGAGAAAAGCCTAAGGCTTTCGGCCAAGAGCAAGTTGCCAAGGAAAAAATTACAAAATTTTTCCAAAAATCATTTTACCTACTCAAGAGTTCCTAGCAAGGTGGAGGGTCTTTGGAGCAAGAAGAACACTTATTTGTATGAGTTGAAATCTCTAACCAAGTGAAGAATTGAAGAAAAGGTAAGGTTTGATTCTTTCTTGCATGTTGTGGAGGATTTTGCATGTGTAAGTGTAAGAAAAATGGATGAAATTCATGGAAGAGTAGAAACTATAGTGTGGCCGTGTGTATGTATATATGTGTATGTGTGTAGAAATCATGTTTTAATTATTTTATCTAGAGTTTGGTTATTA
>NW_026723399.1:0-6329 GCF_029784015.1 Lycium ferocissimum | reverse complement strand
AGATGCTCTTGTTGGGAGTCCTTTCCCCCCGGTCGCCGAGTCGAGTGCTTTGTATGGTGTTCGGTTATGATAGAGACTTTAAGTGCATGCTGTCGAGTGTATGATATGTCGGTCCGTTTGTGTCGGCTACGTAAGCCGGTGTGTTTGTATGTATTATGTTACCGATGTGTTTGGCAAGCGGCATATAAAGCGAAATACCGTTATGCCTTATATTGCGAGATTTTATTTGGTTTGAAAAAAACGAGAGAGCATGTTTATTTACGAGAAAATTTTCATTACGTGTGTATCTTATGTTTTGTGGGCAAGACGTGGGTATGAGTGTTACGTTAGTCGGCCGGGTTCGCTCGCCCTAAGTAAGGGCTCCGGTGCCCGTCACGCCCTAACGGAAATTGGGGTGTGACAATGCTTACGCCGAGTCCGGATTTGTATGCATATGTTTGCACTCACTCGCTCGTGCAAGGCTCAATGTATCCTTCAATCGCGTCCCGGCCGGATTCTCGATATGTTATCGTGCGCACTACGCGGACCGTCCGTTATGTCCGCTCACCGCGCCCGGGCCGGGTTACGTTATCGCGCACCTTCGCATTGTTCACCGCCGTCCCTCATAGGCGGCGGCTCGTTTTATGATATTATGATTTGATGTACGGGGTGGTGGCGAGGATGGCATCCGATTTGCCGTTCACCGCGTCCGTACTGCAGGGAGGAGTTACGATTACCGCGCCTCACCGGAAGGCGGGTTCGATATATGTACGCTACGGCGTTCGATTATATGCATATTTGATAAATGATTCGACTGCATCGTTACCGTCCCCAAAGCGAGGCTCGGATCCTGCCATCCGCATACGAGTATGATCCGTTTCGCACTCGTATGTTCCGTTCGCATATAGATCCGATTTGCAAATGCGCATTCTCGTACGTCCGTATGATCCGCACGCGCACGGCACGATCCGCCCTCTCGGCATTCTCGTATGTTCCTTCGTACGACCGTACCCGCACGCATGAGTTGCCCCACATCCCACACTCGCATAGTTTGTATCGGCACATGATTCGTGTTCGACATTACGCTCACTCGCATCCCGATTCGATTCTCGGTTCTCGTCTATATACTCCCCGCACGTTCGGTTTACAATCCGCCTGATATACTCTGTACGTCTGCTCCGTTTACGGGTCCGTTTGGTACGTCCGATATGCCTTCCGTATTCGATTCTCGTTCACGCTTTTGTCCGTTATGTGCTTCTCGCACTTTACGGATACGACTAAAGTCTCCGTCTGTACCGTATTTCCGAGTCCGGTATGATTCCGTCAGTCCTATTTCTGTACTTTAGTTTTGATTATGTTTTGTTCATAGTTTTTCTGGCTTTACATACTCGACATTTTCCGCATCGACCCACTGTCCTTCGGGGTCGCGTTCCATGCCGCGTTGTACCCACGATGAGTCAAGATATTCCAGCATGATTGGAGCTCCAATTCCTTCCGGAGCCCCGCCGAGTCCGAGTATGTATGTTGTGTCTTCTGGATGACATTAGAGACTTTGCAGACAGTGTTGTGGGTATGATGTGTCAGTCTGTCAGCGGCTCCATCAGCCGATATGTCGATGTGTGTTATGTAATGAATTTTGTGTAATTACAGATTTTGGCAAGTTTGTAAGCATCATTATGTATTTTATAATTTTTCAGTATTGAGGTTCGAAAAAAAGAAAAAAATCATGTGTGCAATAGGAGTCTGTGGGTTCGCTCGGCTCCGGGTATGGGGTCGGGTGCCCATCACGTCCCTCGAAAATTGAGGCGTGACAGATATGAAACTTTCTGGTGTGATGCTGTGGTATGGCGCCATCGACAGGCGGGCGACCATCGTTCTAAGAGCCTTTGCATGATTTTAATTTTTGACAAATATTTTGATATTTTTGTAAATCATAATTATTTTTGTGATTTGTTATTATGTTTACGTAACTCGCTTTACATACTCGCACCTATTTCGCATCGACCCCCTTCCTTCGGGGCCGCGTTTCATGCCCGCAGTGCACGCTCGCTTTGAAGATCCACCGCCTAGGCCATCTATTCTCGCTTTTTCGGGAGTGCTCCTTCTTCCGGGAGCTCATATATTTTGGTATATATTTTCTTCGATGTATATGTACATTATCATTCGGGGGTATGACGGGCCCCGTCCCGCCATATGATTTCGTTATTCCGTTTAGAGGCCCGTGGATATGTATGTGGGTTATGGCTATGTCTGTACAATATATGTATATGTGATATGTTCTGGGCGGTTCACCGCCACGGCGCCTTGCCGGTTCGCCCGCATATGGGTATATGGATATGTTGGCCCCGTGTGGCCTTTGTTGGTATTTTACGCGTGCGGAGTTAATTTTGGTTAGTAAGAAAAACAGAGGAAACTCTGCCCAACTTTTTCTAAATATTTGAGCTACTACCTTTGGACTTTGGTACATACGGGTGCCCAGGTAGGGCGCTAGTCACGGCCTACGGGGTTGGGTCGTGATAGTTACACTATAGGATTGAATACGAACAGGATATAATGTGAATATAGTGAGGATTGTTATGAAAATAAGTAAAGCCTAGTGAGGAAGTGACTAAAAGATATGACGTGATCTATGTGACTAAAGTATAAAGGCGAGCTATAGAACGAATAAGAAAGACTTATCAAGTTCTGTAGGGAAAGTTTAGAATAAAGGTTATATGATAACGGAAATGATAGCGAGTACAAGAAAAGAAAGAGTAATTGAAAGAAGGAAATAAGAAAGAAGCGAGATAACAAATAACAGTGTTGTAATAGGTCATGACATGTGTAGCCGAGGACACGAGTACTATAAGTGACGGAACTGTGAAACACCAAGCTATAGAAAGATGAGAAACGAGGTAGAATGAGTGCTAAAAAATGACTGGTATGATAAGAACAAACGGATGAACGAGACGTTTTGAAAATGAGAAGGGGGTTATGTAGCGAGAATGTTTTCCCGAAGGATACAATGGGTAGCATAAGATTCCTCGTGCACAGAATAAAAGATAGACATAGACGGGAGAAATGATAAGGGAATTCTAAAGAAAGTACCCAAGGTAGACGTAATAAATGGAGTATGAGTGTAAAATAAAAGGGAAATATATAGCTACGAACTTAAAGGTGTAGTACGACGACAAGGTGATAAGATAAGACTATCATTAAGATGAACTTGATATGACTTTGAGTAAGTTAGAAGGTAGTACTGAGCACGCAACAAGGGTAAAAGGGCATAAGGCATAAAGGAGTACTGCGTGTACACGACTTTACCTCGGAAATAGTGGAATCCTTAAAGGACAAAGACGGTAGGCTTGAGGAGCAAATGATGTATTATAAATTTATTGAAGCAAACAGATGATATAGGTTGGGATAAAGATAATATTACAAGAGAACTTTGGACACTTATTGTCCGAATATAAGTGCTACCTAATTGAGATTGGAACGACTACAAGTACTAATTAATTATTGATTGGAGTAAGTGGAATGTGGCCTTGGATGAGTTGCTACATTGGTCGCATTACCGAGTACAAATTATCGAGATGAGATTTTGTACTATATATAGAAAGGCTCTCGTCGCTTCGTGATTTTGTTAAGGTTTCGTACGTGGATAATCAAAGTTATAGATTATAAGGAAAAGACATGGATATGGTACAGTATACCAATTGAATTGGAAAAAGGATCGGATGAATTTAAGATTGGAAATAGGGACATAGAGCAGAATATAGACGAAAAATGGTATGAGTACACCCTAAAGGGGGGAAGCGGGTAAGAGAAATGCAAGTGTAAGACGGAAACAATTGACACTGTAATATATTTGATACGGATGCTTAAACTTCAAGTGAAATCCTTTGCTGAAACAGGTTAGTAAGATCTAAAGGCCGGCAATAAATGGACAGAAGTCAGGATGGTAATTGAGACAGTGCTGAGAATTATTTGTAGAGATCTTGAATAATATGACATTAGAAAGTGGGTGCCTGTGAAAAAAGAAAGAATACGACAAGCGAATGGTAACGGGTAACTTAAGAAATATTGTGAAGGATAAAGAATGCTATGCTGGATTAGAGGCTAAGATGTTGGCAATAGCGTTGTTCGCTAATGATATTGCGACCCATAAGTAGCAAAGGAGAAGGAATGGAAAGTCTCTTATAGTAGGATATGAGAAAATCAAAGGAGTGAATAAAGGAAGGGAAAGGAGTATGACAAGATAGGCTACGAGCGAGTTTTAGTACGGATGAGTTATGTAAAGCGTAATGAACCAGGAGAAGGAAAGACTATGACTAAGATTTGATATATGTTATACAAGTTGTACAAGAATAGTTATGCAACCTACGAATATTTGTATGCTAAGAATGAGACCAAGTGAGTACTTGATAAGACGAGTAAGGATTCGGTAATAACAATGCGGTTGTAATATGGGTTACAGTAAGGAAAGGTGTAAGATGGTTTGAGCCAAATTATCGAGATAGAATTAGTACTGAGGGAAAATAGGACATGGCCATAGTTGAGCCCCGATGTCATCGAAAGATACGAGGAGAATGCAAGGTAAAGCATAAAGACTAGTGAAACGACGCTAAGGTATTTCTCGGGCTAATTTAAGCACATTCGCATATTCTTGTAAGATTGCAACTGTCACGACCCAACCCCGTAGGCCGTGACTAGTGCCCGAGCTAGGCACCCAAACACATTCATTAACCAGAATCGCATACAGATAACTTATACATATACAAATATCGTACGCCGTCTCAAATCGTCGCAAATACAAATATATATCGAAGCGCAACGCTATCACATGGCGCAACGTCCCAACATATATACAAACGCAAGACGACAAGGTCAGGCTACGTAACGGGACCGCCCAAAACATATACCATACGAACATAACCGAAGAATACGTAAGTATTCACAACCCACATATATGTCTACGGACCTCTAAACAACAACGAGAATCATATGACGGACAGTCCCCGCCGTACCCCTAAATAAATATATACATATGCAACGGAAGAGTATATACCAAAATATAGGCTCCAGAACAAAGGGAGCACTCCAAACAGCAGAATAGGAGTCCTAGGCTGGCGGATCACCGAAATGGGCGTTTGTACCTGCGGGCATGAAACGCGACCCAGAAAAAGAGGGTCAAGACGAATAGGTAATCGAGTATGCAAAGCAAGAAATACGTTGAACAAAATCATAATCGAAATGTATACGTTAAAAATAAGTACAATATCCAAAATACCAAAATGTTTACTTTTAAAACACAAATCATGCATGGGGCTTGGGAATATGGTCGCCCGCCCGTCATT
This sequence comes from Lycium ferocissimum, assembly GCF_029784015.1. NCBI lineage: Eukaryota > Viridiplantae > Streptophyta > Magnoliopsida > Solanales > Solanaceae > Lycium > Lycium ferocissimum. The sequence continues at coordinate 1,014 of NW_026723399.1, read as the reverse complement.
GGCGCCATAACACATCATACTCCAGAAGATTTCATATCTCCGAAACCCGACATATCACATAACACATCATAGCGCCATAACACATCATAACACCAGAATATAAATGGAACCCGGCCCTATAGCAAGGGTCTCGGCGAACCATAACACATCATACTCCGGAAAATAGCATAGTGCGCACGATAACATAACCAAAATGGACTCGGCGAAAGATACAATAGGATGAAGGAGCGAGTCGTGAGTAACCATATGCATAAAAATCATCATTACAGACTAATAAATAAGTAAGTAATCAACACCGGGGTCGGGGATAGTTGTATTAAGTTTTGTCGCAAAGTCGTTGGAACTATACAAAGGAAAGTCGCGGGACCCACGGACGAGCATCAACCCAATCCGAGCCCGCCTATGGAAGACATAGTCATTAGACGCTACAGAATCTCCTACGAGCATATCGAGGCGATCCGGTTCTGTCTAAGAAAGTTACGGCCCTTTTTCGACGTAGAACTCTTTAGGAGCAAAACTTTTTATGCAGCATTTGAAATCCAATTATACCAAAGACATAAGGACCATTTTTCTAATACATTACTATTATATCCCGTATTTTGTACATTGAGACAATCCGGATTAACTATGGTAAGTTAGGGACAAAATCATTCCGGGGTACAAAGTCGGGACTTTTGACCTTCGATTTTACTTTAAGACATAAGTTGTTCATGAATTTGTTGGCATGGAACATTTAGGAAAATTTGGGACCAAAAGTGGAATAATTGGAAGTTGGAAATCATGCATTTTAGGCCATTTGGCCGTGTGAGTTGGGAGGTGGTTCCACACATTTTGTGGCAATTTTTAATTGGTCCAACACATGTGTGGGCCATGGGACACATGTATAAGTCTTATATGAAGCACAAAAGATGACTACTAAGTCATCTTCTCTTCATTCAACACTTAGAAAAAAAAAAAACCTTGGATGAACAAAGCTTGAACCATTCGGCCAAGCCTCCCAAATTTCAAGTCCAA
>NW_026723398.1:0-6143 GCF_029784015.1 Lycium ferocissimum | reverse complement strand
AAGTCCGTGGCCGTTGATCCGGACCAAAGCTGTTGTCCGGAGTGACCGTTAGTCCGAATAGCCGTTGCATGTGAGCCACGCGTCGATGCGTCTTGCCATGGTCAACCACCAACCATGCGGTGTCGACGAGCGCCGCGGTCCCACCAAATCCGCTCGTAGCCGTCCTTGTTATTATTATTTTATTGGTTCACATTGTACAAAGCCCATGGAGGCAACACTATAAATATGGGGCATCCCCCTCCTTTGTAGAGGTTGGCTCCTTGATGTTCTCAAAGAATACTTGTAATAGAATAGCATATATATACAATCTTTCTCTTAAGTTCTGATTCGGACAAGGCCGTCCTACCCAAGTTTATATTGCATTCGATCTTTCAATTGTTCTATATTGTTCATAAACACTCGTACTGCAAAACAAGTCGCCATCTCTAGCCATTTCTTCGAAGACCCCTCGTACATACATTTTCTTTATTCCGTACATATCAAGATCAAAGCACATATCCTATACCCGCTTACAAATTTAATTGGCTTATCCGATTTCGAGGTAAACAGTAGTTGTTATTACAGAAAAGTTAACAGTGATGCCATTCGAAGAATTTATTTATGTTATTTAACCCTTTAAAATAAAAATTAAAAAAAAAGTTCAAAATAAGAAATTTGTTGGAGTTTTAAGAGTAAGCAACAGATAATGACGTTCAAACTTTGGTAAGTTCAATCAATTAAGGATCAATTTATGTGATTCAACAATTTGTTGGAGTTTCAAATCAAAAAACGATTCATGAGGTAAAAACGATTCATGAGGTTTAAACTTTTATAAATTCAAAAATAATGACTCATAAATTTGTTGAACCAAAGAATGATTCGGTTCAAACTTTAAGTTCAAACCAAAGGAAGATATTCAAACTTTTATAAGTCCTCCCGTTCTTTAAATAGGATATTAATTTTTGTTGGGATATTATTTCCACACTAAAATATTTTTCGGACCATCCCATCTACCAATTATTACTTCTTTTTATGAGTCAATTTCTTACCTCGAACATTTAAGGGTTGGGAATCGATATGAAACACCCCCCCCCTCTCCCCCAAATGTAATATTTTATTTTTGTGAGAATTTTTTTGAATAAAGATTTTTTTTCTTTCTAGAATTACATTATAAAATATATATAACTCCTATTATTTTCCCACTTCACCTATTCCTTTGAAAATAATGTACTTATCTTTTAGGCTATAACAATTACTTGGAATAATTTGGTAATAAATTTCAAGCTGTGTCGTTTTATCAATAATTTTTTATACCATATGTTAATAACAAATGTTGTATCAATAGTTTTTCTTCCCTAATTTAAATTGGTTGGATATAACTGGTGTTTTAAGTTTTAGAGTTTTCGAAAGAAGATTGTACAAACTAAATTTTGAAAAATTGTTGGTTTTCTCTTCGAGAGGTATGCTATCTAGGACATATTTAGGACATCTTTCAGACCATTCGATACTTCTATTTAGGACATATATAAATCTCATTCAACGCGTGACTTTTATGTCAAAGTACAAATTTTGGTAAAATTTTACTCTCCATCCCAATTGATATGAAAACTTTGACTAGACACAGAGTGTTTAAAAAAAAAAAATTAAAATGTGGCCTAAATTAAATTATAAGATATATGTATGACTATAAGTCATCTTATTAATAGTGAAATGAAATTTTTAAAATTAAATTACTTCCTCCGGTCCAAACAAGTATTCACTCGGCCTTTAGCACACCCTTTAAGAGATTACTAACTCCTAACTTGAAATTTATTAATAAATTATTCCAAGTCTTGTTATATCCTAAAAGATAAGTACATTATTTTCAATGGAATAGGTAAATAGGAAAATAATAAAAGTTATATATTTTTGTAATTTAATTCTAAAAAGAAAATAAAAAGATCTTTAATTAAAAAAAAAAATTCTCTTAGGAAAATATTAGGAAAGTTATCGTTCTCATTCAATATATGAAAGGATATAGTTTCCCAACCATTAAATGTTAGGGCTAAAGTGAAATTAACTCTCTTTGGTTAACAAAAGTAAATTTTTATTGGACACGTCTTCAAGCGTATCTTTCAAATCACCAAAACTGAATTGGGTAGAACCCTATGCAACGCACTAAAGTGAATGATAGGAAAAACAATCAATGGAGCGATATCACTACAAGTTTAAATTATTTTTTCAACTAAAAGTTTGGATTTTTGTTTGTCCCTCAAAAAAAATGTTATAAAAACGTCCTAACAGATTTCAGAAATTTCTGCTCCAGAGTGACAAACTGCCAGTCGGTAACCCTAAACTTTTTAAATTCTAGAAATTCAATTTTCAAGTCGGTAATCCTGACCTTTTCTATTTGAGAAATTCATCTTGGCTTCGTATTTTGGTCGTGTGAACGACTTTTGCATAATAAAATTTTAAAACGTTTGTAGAAAATTTTCTGGTGGAGAACGAAGTGCCTTTAAGAACTTTTTGCTGCCATTTTGCCTCGTATTTTCTTCTGTGTGAACAACTTTGCAAAGCAAATTTACGTCGGGAAGAAAGTGCGAGAATATTTTGATGCTTTAGTGATAAGTAGGAAATTCCACTCTCCTTTTCCTCGCACTTTTGATGCTTTAGTGATAAGTAGGAACTTCCACTCTCCTTTCCTCGCACTGTTGATGCTTTAGTGATAAGTAGGAAATTCCACTCTTGATGCTTTAGTGATAAGTAGGAAATTCCACTCTCCTTTTCCTCGCACTTTTGATGCTTTAGTGATAAGTAAGAAATTCCACTCTCCTTTCCTCGCACTTTTGATGCTTTAGTGATAAGTAGGAAATTCCACTCTCCTTTTCCTCGCACTTTTGCGTGAGTTCACTTACTTTAAGAATTTAAGGTTCCTGTTGAGCTCATTATAAGGATTAAAAATGGTGGAATATAGACAATATTGTGGTGTTTTCTTGGATACTTCCGTTTGTATAAACTAACTATATTAATATACTAAGGTAGAAACGGTGCAAAAGTGGGGAGGAAACGAGGTTGGTAAAGGGGATATATTTTAGGGAAAAGGGTCAAATATACCCCTCTACTTTAGTTTAATGGTTAAATATACCTTCCGTTAGTCAAAGTAGATAAATATACCCCTTCCATTAGTCAAAGTAGATAATATACCCTTTCGTTGAAAGTAAACAAAATATCTTACCGCCTGACAAAAATCCCCAATTCCACCATTAATTACCCGATTTAACTTAAAAAAATCCATGCCCGACCCGCCCCGACCCGCAAATTAAATTCTTTCCACCCAAATATACCCACCACCGCTATAACCGACGCAACACTTCCACCACCACTGCCACCACTGTTTAGCACTCCCCCCTTCCCCGTTACCCTCTAAACAGTTCCGGCAACAATCTGGGAAATGTAAACCAGAGTTGTACCTAACCTTTTTCCTTTTGTTTGAGAGTTGAATTAAAATATATTCAAAATAGAGTTATTCTCCTTTAAAATCTAAAAAGAATGTATAAAAAACCAGTCACAGTAAAGAAGAATGAATCTATCAACCCCAAATTGACGAAATTGAATTGCATGAAATTCTTCGGTAATATTCTCCTTTCTCTTTCTTTTACCTTTTTTCTATTTTTTCTTTAATAATCTTTTTATTTCTTTTTTCATTTTGTACTCTGTTTCCAGGAAAAACGTCAGGACTTCTTTTCATTTTTTCTTTAACTTTTCAATAACTAAGGTCTAAGGTGGATAAAAAAAGAGAATGAAGGAAAAATAGCGGTAGAGAAGCTTACCATTGTTGCCGGAACTGTTTAGGGGGTAAGGGGGAAGGGGGAGTGCTAAACTGTGGTGGCGGCGGTGGTGGAAGTGGTGGTGGCTGTTGTGTTGGGTCGGTTGTAGTGGTGTTGGGTATATTTGGGTGGAAATAATTTAATTTGTGGGTCGGGGCGGGTCGGACACGGTTTTTTTTAAAGTTAAATAGGGTAATTAATGGTGGAATTGGGGATTTTGTCAACTGAAGGGTATATTTGTTTACTTTCTTAACCGAAGGGGTATATTTATCTACTTTGACTAACGAAAGGGGTATATTTATCTACTTTGACTAACGGAGGGTATATTTAACCATTAAACTACAGTAGAGGGGTATATTTGACCCTTTTCCCTATATTTTACTACTTAATATAAGTGAAGATAGCTGTTTTTGGTCGTCCTCACAGGGGTCTTTAAGTAATTGTACTTCTTTATTTTTTATTTTATTTTTTGGGTATAATTTCAAATCCTTTTATGCTTACATGTGGGTGCTATATTCTGACTTTTCTTTGCATTGCCCTCATTCATTTTTGGAGACTACTAGACCCGTAAAGACCTCTATATTGGGGTCCCACACCCAATTCAACTTTTGCGCGTTATTTATTGTCCTCGTTTTTCATTTTATTACTTCAATTGTCTTGTACTCCCTCCTCTTAAAAAGGAGTTTTGATTTATTCTTTATTTTTTTTGATAAAAAAGAGAGTTAAGTTATCAAATTAAAAAAAAATTAATATTATTTTTTCATATTTTTCCTTATTAGTGTTAAGTGACCAAATTTCAATACTTATTTAATTAGGGATAGTTTAGTCAAATTATCTATTTTTGCATAGGAGTTTATATTTTCTTAAGAGGAGTGCAAGTGACTAAGTTGACACTCTTTTTGAACAGGAGGGAATATATTTTTGTAAATAAGACCATTTTACCTGTCTTTCTGTAACGACTAATTGATAAATTTTCCATGTAAGAGATGACATGCGAGAACCACAGTATGACATTTGGGGATTTCTGATGTCGGATTTTCTTTTAAGCCTTCTTTTAAATCATTTTTTTTGCGCGGATTGCCCTTCTTTTGGGGTGGTCTTTAAATTTTGCTCCTCATATTTGTGGTCTTTAAATTTTGCCCCTCATATTGCTAGTCTTTAATTTTTGCCCTTCGTGTTGCAATCCTGAGCTTCGCACAGAAATCATGAGGTTCTGGGTTCGAACCCCCGCTCAAGCATAAATTAAAAAAAAAAAATCTCAAGACAAGGTTTGAGTCGCGAGTATGCCGGACCCGGCATACACTTATTAAGGAATAACCAAAGTTATGCCGCACTCGACAGACTCATGCCTTATGGGCAGACTTGACATAAGTATGATATAAGGCAGACTTGGCAAAGTATCTTTTAAGATAACTCGCTGTTATTCCTTAACAAAGGTATCTTTTGGGTCCGGCATACTATCAGCGTACTTTAGTTAGACTTTTAGTTAAGCCTTAACTAAAAGTGTCTTTCCCTATTTATGCCTTATGGGAGGACTTTTAGTTAAGGCGTAACTAAAAGTATGCCCCATAAGGCATAACTTTTTCTTAAGACGATTTTGCCTTATAAGGCAAACTTTTGTTATGCCTTGGGAAAGTTCCGCCTTATGGGACATACTTTTAGTTATGTTTATGGGGCGGACTTTTGGATTTGAGACATAACTAAAAGTATGCCACTAAGGCGGAACTTTTCAAGGGATAAACTTTACCCTATAAGGCGGAACTTATAGTTATGACGGATCGTGAAAGATAAGCTTTATTATTCCTTAAGGAAAAGTTCCGCACTTAGGCATACTTTTAGTTATGTCTTATGGGGCACACTTTTAGTTATGTCTTTAAAAAAATATAGGGAAAATACATAAACCCCTCTCCCTCAACGTATATTCGGATTAATTATGACGCACTTAACCTTGCGGGCGACCTATTACCCCGCCGGCCTTATTTTTTCTAGTATTTTTGTACCCTTTTTTGATCGACGTGGCAAAAAAAAAAATTGAAGCCCGTTTACACAAAGGAGAGTGTTACACACTCTCCTCACACATTGGTGCCACTGTCATCGCCATCGTTTCACTTTTCCTTTCTTTTTTTCATTTGATTTTTTTTATTAATTATATTTACACTAATTAACCTCTAATTGACCATTAATTTTATCTTCTTCATCACTAAGCCCTTCTTCATTTCAAGAAATCCATCAACCCATTTTCTTCCTCCATTAACACACACACACATTCAACCCACTTTCTTCCTCCATTAACAACACACTTCAACCCTTTTCTTCTCCTTAACACACCCTTCAATTTAATATCAATCATAAAGAGCT
>NW_026723397.1:0-9682 GCF_029784015.1 Lycium ferocissimum | reverse complement strand
TTGGTGTTGTAAAGATTTATGGATTTAGGTAATGGAAATTAAAAGGGAAATTGAAATTAGGGTGTGGTACTGTATGTGTGAACCGTGGGGGTTTTTGGGGGATGTGGCCGTGTGTGTGTGTGTGGTGCAGGGTAGGAAAAGTTGAATTTTGTATTGTATCCTAGTTATGGTTATATGAAATTCATGTTAGAAATGAAATGAATGAATTGAGGAAGTTGGAAATTATGGGGAGGTGGGGTGTTTGGTATAAAAAAGTTAATTAAATTGTTAGTATTTTAAATTTTTTTTGGGGAAGTCTTGGAAAAAGGAAGAATAATGGTTTGTTAACTTGAAGAATTGGTTGTTAAGTTTTTTGGGAAAGTGCATTTTTTATTGTTTATGTTATTAGGAAATGAAATTGTAAGAGCAAATTATATAGTTGTTCATGGAATTGAAAGATAAAAATAGCTGGGTTTGGGGAATTTGGGAAGTTTCAAAAAAAATTGTGGTTTTGGTGGAAAGTTTGTATGCTTTGTATTTTTTTGTATTTTTTGGCGTGGTAGAAATGTTATGATATTTTTTCCAATGGAATTTTTGATCTTGATTAATATGTTGAGATTAAATTTGGGAAATAGGTTGGAAACAAGTTATGACCTTATTTTGGGAAAAGAGACCAAAAGGGTCAAACTTTTTTTGGGGTTTGTTGATGTTATTGTTGGTTGTTGTTGATTTTTTTGGGCCCATTGAAGGTGTCATAAAAGGGGAATTTTCCCAAAAATTTGGTAGCCAAGAAAAACCCCCAAGTTGAAATATTATTGCATGAATAGAAATTGGTAAGAATGACCATTTTGTTTTTGGGCCAAACGGGCCCGGATTTAAGGAGCGTAAGCCGAAAAGGTATGTAAAGGGCCCCCTTTTTTTTGGCAGTTCCAAAACCGAAAAGCCGATGCAGCCCCCGAGACAAACCCCCGGTCCAAATTTGAGATTGAAATTAACCAAAATCTTTCTAGTTGAACCAATTTCTTCTAAGTTGACCATAAGGGTTTAAATTCCCTAAATGGGGTGGGCCCCTTAAAAAGGGTTAGGACGACTCCCCGGTTCATTATCTATAATTTACGTACTTTTTGATTGGGTCCGAGGGGGGCCCACAAACCCCCCAAAACCCCGGAAGGTCCAAATCCCGTTTGTCCGTTTTTTATGGAACAATTATGTTCTGCTAACAAGAGATTAGTCTTTTCCCATAATATTATTATCCTCGGGGAAAGTTGTCCCGTTCCCAATGATCCGCCTATTCCGAGACATCTTCCCCAAATACTTCGTTTTATTACGCCCCTATGTCGGTCTTATGTATATGGTTTCTCATGGATCTTTGGGGTGTCTCAACCCCCCACCCCGCCTTTCGCACGTTTGAAAAATTCGAAATAAATTTGGATTTGTAAAGAATAAAGCTATGTGTTAATTGGAACTAAGATATTGTATGTGTGTTGTTCATGCATAATGGTGGTGTGGAGATACGGAGGGAGGCTAAGGACAAAATTGGAAACGTTAGAAATTTATTTTGGAAATTACAAATTAAGAGTTATGGCCAATTGGGCTAGAAAATAATAAGTAAAATGAGGCCCAATAAAGCGGTGAGCCCAACTTGGCCATGAATTGGCCCAAAACCCACCAAGAATTCATGAAAATTCCATGTGCCATGCATGTGATAATTAAGGGAGCATGTATATATACATGCCTCCCCGCAGGAAGATTCAAGAAATTAAAAGAAAAATCAAGAGAAAAAGAGAAAGAGGGTCACGGCCTAGAGAGGAAAGAAAGAGAGAAAAAGAAGAAAAAATTTTGGAGCCTTATTCCTTTACCAAAAATCTTGTTCTCTTTGAATTTACAACAAGTTCAAGGCGCTACAACATAGTATACTTGGTTTGGAGAAAGAACTATTGTGGAAGATTGAAATTTCAAGAGAAGGTAAGATTTTTATGTTTTATGTTATGGAATGAATTTATGTGTTATAATGATTTGAATTGGATAAGAAACATGGAAGCATGAGATATATGGTGTATGGCCGTGTGCATGGGTAAAATTACATGCATGGCCGTGACTTTTAAAGGAGAGGGAAGAGTAAGAATTTCATGTTTCTCATGTTGTAGGCAATTTATAAATGTTATGATGAATAAAAATGAATGAAAATCATGGAATTAAGAGGTATGCATATGAGGCCGTGTGGTACTATAGGTGTAGGGAACTTGGTTGAATTTATTTAGTGTGTTAATTATGTTGTTGTAACATTATGAAGTGAATAGAAGACAAATGATTTTTGTTGGAATGGAAAAAAAATGAAGTTGGCCGTGTGGTATGGATGATGTGAAGTAGGTGTGAATTATGTTGTTTGATATGTTAATTGTGTTATAATGATGCTTATAATATGAACAAAGAGTTAATGGTTTGAGTTGGTATGGATTTGAAAGTATGAAGTCGAAATGAAAGTTATTGTATTGTGTTGGAAAGTAAGCTAATGTGTCCTATTGTGTTATTAATATTTTTGTTGTTGCCAAGGATGTTGGTTGGTTGTTGTTGTTGATATATTAGCCGAGCTAAGTCTCGGGGATGTCATATGTGTGGGGAAGTGCTTTGCCGAAATTTTGGTAGCCAAGTGTAGCCAAAGATTGAAATGTTAACTTGCATGAATAGTAATTTATTAAAAATGACCATTCGCAAGCCAGGACGAAACGGAATTGAGATTTGACGAGCGTGAGACGAAATCCAGGTATGTAAAGCTTACCCTCCTTTGTATGGCATGTCTTAGACCTACTAGGCCGAGGACGGAACCTAGGAATGATTAACGTCATAGAAATCCGATTTGTATTTTGGTTACTATTCATTCGGGTAATTGACCCGTAATGCTTACCTTTGAACATAAAGAGTGTAAAATCCCCGTGTCCGTCCAAAACGACTCCGAATCACTTCGAAACCTCTACGGACAACGACATGAAGCCCGACTTTGTAAATTGTGACCGTCGCCTCGATTTTGACCGAGGTAGGCCCGCAATTCCGAGACTTCCTATTCGATTTATTTGACTCATTCTCGGCCAATGTGAAAAGAAATGTCCTGTCCACGACTCTAAGGTCCGTTTGAAAGGTCTTGAGTAAACTTTTAAACACTCATTACGATACTTAATGCTAAGCTTCTCGTATGACCTACGACATGTTTTCTCGAAACATTGTTAAAGTAAAAGTCCGTAGTAATTGTATACTAGTCCCGATCGACTCAATATTTGGTTTGAAATCTCTAATGTCGATGTAGTTGTATATGACCGTTTGTGTCGTCCCGGGAGTCTACTTTATTTGACATGCACATGGTTTTCCGCACTACTTCGCTTTCGTGCTAGTTATTATGACTTCGTCCACCCGCACCCGGCCGGCTTTTGTGATCGTGCGCACTATGATATATTCGGCGGTGATGACGTGTTACGGTTTGTAGCCTCCCGCCATGGTAGGCTTGCACGTTTTGGAGTTATGATGTGATATGGCCTTTGTTATGTTTGATGATGAGGTGTGTGTGATATTGTGATTTGTTCGGAGATGTACGAGATTTGAAAACTTCCGAGTATGATGTGTCAGGCACCAACTTTGTTGTGGGTGACCACGTTCCGAGCCTTATGCATGATTTCTATTTGCATTTTGTGTGTACGCGCATCTCGCACAAAAGTTTGTCCCGTTATATCCGTATCCGTTTTCCGTATTTCCTGGACACCGGCTATGCTTTGGATTCATCGTACTTTCCGCTTTTACATACTCGCACTTGTTTCGCATCGACCCCTCGTCCTTCGGGGTCGTTCTCTGCGCGCGCAGTATTGTGTGCTCGCGTGACACACCGCCACCAGATTCTTATTCATCAAAGGCTCCTTTGATCCGAGCTTATACTCTTGAAATATTTCTTTGCTTCGTATATTCCGTACATTTGAGACTATCCGGCACGGCGGGGCCGTCCCGTCATATGTTCGTATGTTCGTATATGTATGTGAGGCCCGTAGTCATATTTGTGGGTCGGGGTCCGGGCTGTTTACACGTGGTCCCGGGCCTCAGAGCATATGTGATTTTGATTTGCGTCCTTAAGCGGCCCGTGTGCTATTATGGCCGGGTATGGCCCACATGTCTGTATGGGTGTGTCTGGGCGATGTACATTCCGCCACCTTTGATTCTGATATGATATTTGACACGGGCGACCGCTTAGGATCGCGTTTGTATGATGTCCGCTTTTGATTATCGATGCGAGTAATGTCTGTTAGATCTGATTATGTGATATTATGCTGATTTGATTCGTAAGTTCGTTCGGGTGCCTAGGTAGGGCACCAGACGCCGCCCGGGTCGGGTCGTGACAAATTCCTTCACTCGCTAGGGCTCCCAATCGCACCAACGGATGTTCTTCTGCTCCAACGACCCTTCCATGTTGACGAGGACCTTTCCAATTGGTATGAAAGCTTGAAGAAAGAATTCTCATGATCAACTTTAGGGGAAATTTTGTTCGGCACCCCCATCTTGGCCGTTTTTCTCCTTCTTCATTTTTCTTCATTTTCTTGAACTTTCTAGGTGGCCAAATGATGAATTGGTCTTCCAATTCATGACTTAATCATATATATATATATATATATATATATATATATATATATATATATATATATATGTAATGAGTGCGCATGGCCTGGCGCATGTGCACTCTCTTTTCTTTTTTTTTTCTTTTTTCTTTTTCTCCAATTTTCTGAAATTTCCAAGAGATTTAAAATAATGAAGATGACTTAATAAGTCATCCAATGCTACACATATTCTTCATACATGTGCCTATGGCCCACAAGTCATGTGCATGGCCACAAGGTTATTATTTTTTTTCATGAAATTAAATTCCAACACTTCACTCTTGGCCCCAAATTTTCGTGAAATGTCTAACTTTCCATCCAACCAAATGCATAAGCACTTATGCGTTAAAACAAAGTCTTAAAAATAGTCTTATTCTTAACTCGTCGCAACCAACTTAAAAAAATTCTCGACGCATTAAATGCGGTATAACGCTCAAGCTTTTGACCGAAAAACTCGGTGGGCCACAAAGTAGAAAATCACGGCCCTCTCCGACTATCGCGCCTTCACACGATCATCCCCTACCCTCGTCCGTGGGCCCCGCCCCCACCAACAACCGAGTCATTAACCGGACCGGCTCTCGCAGGTCCCATCATCCGCCCTCGGGCCGGGGGCCGGAGGCACAGACCGGTGTCGCGGGAGCCGGCGGTGGAGCCGCTCGTGCGCGGCACCGTGGGTCGCTCCAAATCCCTCCGATACCGGGGCGCGCAGCGCAACTAGCCGTCTGAGGCACAACATCCGGCTCAACTGGGCACGAGCCCTAGTAGTCATCCGGCTCGGCTAGTCTCACCTCGCCGTCAGAGACTTGCCCTTCGGGCACCGTGGCCTCCTCGGAGAGGCATCTCGAAAACATAACATTTTCGTCGAAAAGAGTCATCCCGATAACACAGCTCTCCTGCACGATCTAAGATCGTAAAGAAAGATGACATCCAAAATGTCCTTTGTAGCCTCCTCGTTTATAGACGTGGTGCACAACACACCGATAAACAAGACTCTATTAGACATACCGTAGACATTTCGGAGGACGAACCGCTTCCGATCACCACTTCGTCACGACCCAACCCCGCAGTCGTGACTAGTGCCCGAGCTGGCACCCAAACACAATCGTCAAACCCGAATCACACACAGATAGCTTATACAAACACAAATATCAATCGCTGTCTCAGATTATATCGAACTGTCTCAGACACATCTCAAATATATCCATATATATATCAGAAGCCGACAAGGCTATCAAATGGTGCATCGGCCCAAAACATATACAAATGCAAGCGGCGAGGTCCGCCACGCGAACGGGATCGGCCGTAACATAACATATACAAACACAATCGTACAGATAGGCATAACCCACATATATGTGTCCACGGACCTCTGCATGTACTCAACGGAATCATATGACGGGACAGGGCCCCGCCGTACCCCTGAACAAATATATACATATGCAACGGACGAGTGTATACCAAAATGTAGGCTCCAGAACAAAGGGAGCACTCCAACAGCAGAAATGGGTGTCCTAGACTGGCGGATCACCAACCGTGCGTTCGTACCGCGCGCATGAAACGCATTCGACGAGAAAGGGGTCGATTTAAATATGTACTGAGTATGCAAAGCAGAAAATATAGTATACAAATCTGAGTCGTAATCGAAATAGAGGTACAGAAAGTAAATGCATTTTCATAATATCAAAAGGTTTACTTTCAAAATACTAATCATGCATAAGGCTCAGAAATATGGTCGCCTGCCCGTCGATGGCGCCATAACACAAGATAACACCGTAAAAGTTTCAAATCTCCGTATCCCCGTCACACATCATATCACAAAGATAACGCCATACACAAGATAACACCAAATATAAGCGAAACCCGGCCCTCTAGCGAGGTTCTCGGCGAACCATAAACACAACATAACACCGGAGTATAACAAAGTGCGCACGATAACAGAACCGGCCCGGGACTCGGCGAAAGATATAACAGAATGCACGAACGGAGTTGTGAGTAACCATATGTATAAAATCATTATCATAGACTCAAATGATAAGTAAAATGACCATACTTAGAAATCGGGATATTAGTCATATCATATTTTTGTCAAAAGTCATCGAAGTACGTAAAGGAAAGTCGGGACCCACGGATGGGTGTCGACCAGTCGGGCCGCCTATGAAAAACATAGTCATCATATACCATAAGAGCTCCTACGAGCATATCGAGGCAATCCGAGCCTTTCTGTGAAAGATACGGGCGTTCGTAGTTACGGAATTTCTTAAAAGCCAAACTTTTATGCAAAAGTTGAAAATCAAATATTTCAAAGACATAAAGGCCAATATTTCATCATATCAACATACGAATTCCAAGAAACTAATACGAGTCATAAACATGCTCGGATTGCAAGAATCGAATTTCCTCGAGGCTCGTGTCATAGCCTACTTGTAACTAAGGCATGCCAAAAGAAGAAAGGATTGAGCTTTACATACCTCAAACGCTTCCAAAGCCACTCCAAACTCAAGCTAATCACGACCTACGCCTCGGGCTCTCCAAGGTCTACAAACAAGTCATAATATGCCAAACATTAGCTATAGACATTTTGGGCGTTTAATTCCAATTTAGCCCTAATTCTCTGAATTGAAGCATTTTCCCCGTAAATAGGCCAACCCCGAGAATTTAACTAGAGCGAAATCAAAAACAACAACAACAACAACCAACCTAGCAACATCCATAACCAATCCGAAAGGCAATATAGCATTAATAACTCTCTTTACATCATTCAACAACATTCAATATATTCGATTCAATGGCTTACCTTCAAGCCAACATCAACGCTCATACATTCAAATACTAACCCGAACCCATACCAACAACATTCAAGAACATCTTAAACAATTCGCACAATATTTCCAACAATCCAACAATTGCTCCAATTTACCCGAAAGCATTTTCAAACCCGAGAACCTCACAATAACACACTCCTCATTTTCAAATCATGATTTGCATCAATAATCCATACCATAACGATATTATTCTCATAAATATACAAATTACATCCAATACACAATAACCTTCAAATCAGCCCATATAATTACAACATAAATCTCGAGTCGTTAAACGCTCATTTCCAACATAGAATTCATAACGACAATAACCAAAATACTAATTAACAATAATCCATTTCTTGTCACATAAATAGCCTACATCTCGGCCAACACCTCCTACAAACATATATAGATGATTCTCATTCATTTATTCACCCTACAATGATCACAACATGCTAACTAGACTTCAATTCATTACTTCAATACAACACAACACACACACCTCACACGGCTATGCACTACACACACAACCTTCACTCCAACATGCCATATTTCATGATTTTCATCCATTTTAGCATACTACAACATGCATACAACATCTATAACACATAAAACATAATTAAATCTCACCTTTCTTCTTCAACTCCACAATTTGCCTAGGGTTTGCAATTGACACAACGAATGGTTGGATGACCCGAACAACACTTTCACGCTACTTAGGGACCTCAAATTAGTGGATTTGTACCAAGGAAATAATTTTTGGATGGCTAGAATTGGACTTGGATTTTTGCTCTCTTGGCCGAGAGTCTCCTTGATGGAGTTCTTCAACTTCTATTTTTTTTCTAAGTGTTGGAAATGAGGAATGAAGTAGTAGTCATCTTTTAAGCTCTAAGATGATTCATACATGTGTCCATGGCCCACACATGTGGACCAATTAAAATTGTCCACAAATTGTGTGGGCCAACTCCCACACCACACGGCCAAAGCAAGAAAAAAATGCATGATTTGCAACTTTCAATAATTCCAATTTTGGTCCCAAATTTTCTAAGTGTTCCATGCCAACAAATTCATGCACAACTTATATCTTAAAATGAAATCGAAGGTCAAAAGTCTCGACTTTGCATCCTGGAATGATTTTGTCTCTAACTTATCATAGTTAATCCGGATTGTTCCAACGTACAAAAATGCGGGATATAACATTTCGGGTGAGGGTGTGCATTGGATTGGCTGGTTTTGATCATTGTTCGGGTTGTTTAAAATGTTCTTGCATCTTAATAATGATCTTGGATTGGTACTTTGAACGTGCGAGCATTGATGTTAGTTTGATTATATGTGGTTGAGCCGAATGCCAATGGAATGTCATCGAATTATGTAGAAAGGAGTTACTAATGTTAGAATGCGTTTCGAATTCATTATTGATGTTGTTGGAATGGTTGTTGGTATTGTTACTAATATTGGCCGAGTTGAATTCTCGGGAGTTGTTGAACCCCTTATAGGGAAATCTTTAAATTTTGTAAATAAAGTGATGGCTTGGATTGGATTCTTAGGTACTTATGGCTAATGTTTGGTACTTAATGACCTTATTGTAGATTTTGAGCGGCCCCGAGACTTGAGTTTGGATTAGATTAGGAAGCAAATGAGGTATGTAAAGCTTACCTTTCCTTCTTTTTGCATGTCTTAGATATGGCTAAGCTATGATACGTTACGAGCCTTGGGGGTAATTCTATTCTTACGGTCCGAGCATGTTTACGATGCTTATTTGCTTCGTGATGTTGGAATTCTTATATGGTCAAGATATGGTTTATATGTCCTTGTATGATTGGTTTTCAAATGTTGCATAAAAAGTGTTATTTTCAAAAGAGTTTTGTAACTACGAACGTCCGTAACTTTCACAGACAGAACCGGATGGCTTTGATATGCTCGTAAATGATTCTATGACGTATAACGACTATGATTTCCATAGGCGGGCCCGGATTGGGTTGACGCTCGTCCGTGGGTCCCGCGACTTTTCTTTGTATAGTGCTAACGTGTCACGACCCAACTCCGTAGGCCGCGACACGTGCCCTAGTCACACTCATACGTACCCTAACCTAAATTAGCGGAATATTATAAATAAGCGAAATAATAATTTAACGAGTCCGCCGGGCATGACGCACGAAGGCCGATAAAGTCAATCACAAAACATAGATAACCATAATCGTACGCAACACTCACGAGCATATACAACCCACACCACGTGTCTACGGACCTCTACGGAACAAAACATAA
>NW_026723396.1:0-5160 GCF_029784015.1 Lycium ferocissimum | reverse complement strand
GTTGGAATGATTTTGATTAGTAAATGAAAGGGAAATATTAATTATGAATGGAAGAAAAAAATTTTGTTGCTTATGTTAAAAAAGATATTTGTATTGAAATGCGTTTTGGGTTTATTATTGATATTGGATATTGTTTGGTTTTGTTTTTGATATTAGGCCGAGCTAAGTCTGGGATTTGAATTTATAAAAGGGAATTTTTTACAAATATGGATTGGGGAATGCATGTTTGAAACTTATATTTGGCAACATGCCCAAATTTGGGGTTTTAACAAATGTTTTGAGTTTGGGCGGGTAAGAAGTAAAAAAGGAAAAGCCTACTTTTCTTTTTTTGGACCCCCTAGTCCTACGGGTGAGATGGGAAACCCCCGGGGGGAAACGCTCGGAAAAGTTGATTTGGTTCTTCTTTAAAAAAGAATTGAACTATAACCTTATATTTGGCTAAAAGAATGTTAAACCCTTTTGAAACTTTGAAATGTATTGAACCCCCAAACTTTTATGAATACTCTTAGGGGCCAATTGGTAATTTATGTCCCCCCCTCGACCCCCCCAAAGGGGCCCCAAGTCCCGAGATTTCCCCTTATTTGATTCGTTGACTCTTTTTTCGATGTTTAAAAAGGAAACGTTTGCCAGACTCTAAGGTTTTTAAATGCCCTATAATGTTATTTAACGTTCCCCGAATGATACTAAATTTTCCGGAATGACCATGATGTATTTTTTTGAAAAAAATTTAAACTTAAAAATGGACTTTTGTATATTAATTCCCATTGGGCTCGATACTCATTTTGAGCCTTCCATACAATGTATATGTATATGAAAATGGTTTGTCCGGGATTTACTTTTAACACGAGCGCTTGCACCACCGTCTTGGGTGATTATGATTTCGTTCCCCCAGGTGGTTTGAATCGTCGCACCATGATTAACGAGTGGTGTTTTTTTCCCAGACCCGATAGGGGGTTGTTTGGGATTCCGGATATGGGCGGATATGTTTTTTGAATGATATTTTGTTTTTGGGGTTACGGAGATTTAAACCCAGACCCCCGTGGATACTCCCCATGTCCCGGACACTGTTCCTTCTATCAAGCCCCACTACGCGAACAACTTATAAATAAAGGGTAAAACATATGCAAGTGGTCTCTCCGGGGTTCCACCAAAAATTAATATCCCCCGGGGGTTTTTTTTAAATATATATATATAGGGCGCCCCACAAAAATGCGAAGGCTACCTTCTCCAAACCATGAAAAAATTAAATAGCAGCAAGCGACAAGGCCCCCCAAAACCCGGGGACCAAGTCAAACCAATAAAAAAACAACCCAAAAAGACCCCCGGACCGGACCCCCAAAAAGTACAACGACATCATAGGGGCCCCCGGGCCTATCCGACGATAAAAATTTTAATATCAAGGTTATACCAGAAACATCCCCCGAACAAAGGGCCGGGAAAGGGTAGATATCTAGGTCGGATCTCAAAGCGTGTGTCGTCCGGGCATGAAACCCCCCGAAGGGGGCGATAAATTTTCCCGAGTATGAAAAGCGTGAAACATAGTAAATAGAGTCATATCGGACAAGGTGTATAGGACCGTAAAACCCGGTTTCTAAAACTTGCCTTTGAACATATTCTTGTATCGTTCTCAATCAATGTAAATATAATGCTTTATAATCAAAACCATAATCATTCGTATATAACATATATAACGTGCCCCGCCCAAAAGGGACTGGATTTATAATCTAACATCAAACAAAAATATTGTTCCCGCCCCAGAAAGGGACTCGGTAAAAAGGAAATATCCCCTCCGGCCTCCTCCCCAAACATCATATCATCACTCATCTTTCTTATATATATATATAACGTGTCCGCCCTCGGGGGGGACCTTGTGTATAATAGATCGGCGCGCGAGCGACCCAGCCGGGCCCGGGTGGGGCATAGCGGTAAACGAGCGGGAGTAATAAAACCACTATATATGTAAAACTTTTTTGAGACTTAATGAATGTAACTAAATCAATTTTGGACATTAGCATGTTACATTATATAAAAACCAAGCATACTTTGCAATTTTTTGAAAATAAGAACTTTGTACATTACATATTAGTCCTCAAATAAAAAACGAGATCATATTTCAACTATACCAACATTTTCAACATTCGGAGAATAACAATCACTATCTACTAGGGTTAGAGGGGAGTCCCCCCGGGGCTGGGTTATATCTTACTTACTTGGGAACCCAAAAGAAGGAAGGAATAGGCTTTGCGTCCCTTTTAGCTTTTATTTTAAAATCTTGTACTTGCTCCCCAACCCTTATCCTATATCAAGATATCAAGAGCAGGTTAGTCACAAAGGATTTTTACGCATTTTTCCCCTCCAATCCCTTTCAAACATTTAGACGACGTTTCGTTCGCTTCGAACAATAGTCTCGTAACATTGCTAGTCTTTCCCTTTTTTATATCTTTCCAAACTTGTTTAACATGACTTAGGGAACTTTGGAAGCTTGTATATCATACAATTCAGCCCACTCACGCCAAACCCCCAACAATACCATTTACTACATTTATAATAACATTCAATCTTTAACAACTTACTACAATCTTAAAAACCACGGTTTGAACCAAATAATCTCAACATGATTTGTTTCATTATCCCTTAATTCACCTATTCAACATGCATCAATGTACCAAAAAACCACCAACAACAAAACAAAAAAAAAGGTCCATAAAATCCCCTAAATCCCTTTCACCCAAATGCCATTCACAACTTCTTGATTTTCCTCTTTTACTTACAACACCCAACCCATATCCAATATATATGCAAAGAAGCCCAAACATAATTCCCATTCAAATCTACAAAAATGGCTCTTTAACTCAAGGGGAAAAAATTCAAACAGCACTCTAAACCAATTCTACAATCTTAAAAATTCAATGGTGGCATACCTTATTTCCCAAACAATGCATGAAAAAGGGAAACCCCAACGGGCCCCAAGCTCCGGCTCAACCTAAGTTCAACCACAACAACAACCCAACAACAACTGCATGTTGACATTCAAATCTTCTAAAAACAAAACAAGATCATTCTTACCGCTTTTCCTTCAAACTTGGCCCGGGTCTTCCCCTTGAAAACACCTCCTGCTCCCAACAACACCACACGTCCTTATACACTTGATGAGGGAAATAATTTACTTTGGGAAAAATTGATTTTTTGGGTCAAATTTGGGGGAGGGGCTCCCCGCGGGGGGGCCTCTCTCTATCACATATTCGACTTTTTAATGTTGAAATGGTTAAAGAATTGGATTGTGAATCAGAAATTTCCCTTTTTTCAGTCCACAAAGGGGGACATTTTCCCCCCAAAAGTTTGCCAATAAGGGTTGGCCAAACCAATGGGGCCACACGGCCATTAGCTTACAATGATGAATTAAGTTCTTAATCCACTTAGTCACCAATCTTGGTCAATTAATCCTTATTTTAATAATGTTTTTAAACCCAAAAAAATTCATAGGTTATTTGATGCTAAAAGAAAAGGGGGATGAAAAACCCTTAGGAACCCAAAACCGCTTTTTTTAACTTGTCGCACAGTTTGTAAGTCCCCCCAAAGATACGGGGCATAACATTCCCCCCTTTAGGACATTCGTCCCCGAATGTTGTCCAACCCCAAAGTCTTATAAGAATCGGGGAAAAGGTTCTTTTTTCAAAGGGGGAAAAATTGATGGATATTTACATATTTAAGCAGGTTTAGATTACCCCAAAATAGTAAACAAAGGGGGGATTTTTCCCCTCCCTCCTCCTTGGTTATCTCTTTTTTATTCCGCCCAAAAACTTTAAAGAAATCACTCTTTGGTTCCAATCCGATGACGGTAGATAATCGGTTGTTCTTCGTAGGACAACTTTTTTACTTGGACATATCCGGAAAAAAACCGACGGGTCCCCTACACCGAACTGGACACCGGAATCGGATGCCCTTTGGGCGATTAATTCTAGGCAAATTTGCTACCTTTTGGATAAACGAAAGGTCCATGTATCTCGGACTCAAATTTCCTTTCTTCCCAAAACCCCCAAAAACCCTTAGGGGGACACCCAAAAAAACCCAACGCCCCCGGAACGGGTGTCGACTCGATTATGCTCACCTGGCCCGGGCCCCTGTCTCTCCCCAATAAGTTTCACTTTTTGGCCCCCCCCCGGATTTTCGGGCCTATCACTTGTCTCCCCGTCAAAAACCGCCTATAGGGACCCCCTCGCCATTGGGGCCCTTGGTGCCATCGGATACTGCTGGTAGGGTAACGCAAAATCGATAAACGCCGGTATCCACTACCCGAAATCAAGACAGGGCCGTAACATATCGGGTCGGAAGTACGCCCCTCCCTCTCCCCAGGATGAAAACTTTTCCCAGACCCCGGGGCCCCAAACCCTCGAAAAGACCCCGAAATTGGTGAAACCGGCCCCTTTGGGAGATAATAGCTGGGGAAATCGCCCCTATTTCCTTGATGTATGTCGGCATAATCTTCCCCGAATAGTGTCCTCCGGAAAAAAGTGATTTTGTCCCTATCCGATGACCCGGGGAAGGCATTTTAGGGGCGAGGGAGACCCGTGAAGTCCATTTGATTACCTTTTCCGGGAGGGAAACTCCTCCAATGTCCCCCGGTTTTCAAAACCGGACAATTTGGGCACACAACAAACTTTGCTATATCTCTCTTCTCCCCGTTTTATCCGTTTTTTTGCATAGTGGAAATTGGGAAAAATTGTGAATGAAAAGGAGGCCTTTTGAATTTTTTTTAGTATGTTTGCGGTTATGGAAGTTTGGATCTAGAATATTGGAAAGCCCCAAAAAAATTAATTTTGAAATTAATTTTGAATTATGAAATATGATTTTTAAGAATTGTTTCAAAAAAAAAAAAATTTAAAGGGCCCAAAACAGGGGTGGGAACCATGGCAAGCCACTTAATAAAAAAATTCCATTCCTACATTTTAAAAATTTTAAAAGATATATATGCATAGCCCCTCAGAATTTTTAAAAAAATCAAAAAAAAAATCGAAAACGGGGAGGAAAACGGCAAGGGGAAAAAAAAGAGAGAGAGACCTGCTTGGCCAAGAAAAATTTGGGTCCCCGAAATCTTTCTCCAAAAAATTTTTTTCTTTTTATTCCCACCAAATTTAAGGGTGCTCTACAACTTGGTGAATT
>NW_026723395.1:0-5573 GCF_029784015.1 Lycium ferocissimum | reverse complement strand
TATGTAGCCCATATTTAGTATTTATGTATATGAATTTTGTATCTATATTCGTTATTGTATTCCTAATCTTCCATTACGGTTATTAGGAACCCTAGCTTAATCCACGAATCATGAATTCTTCCTCATGCATTCTCATTATGTTCATAGGAAAGTTTATGATTTTATGTAGCAAGTTGCAAGCATGTTTTCAAGTCAAATTTTATATCTATATATTTATGAACTATTGTTTTACTCACGAATCAAGAACATGTTTACAAGATTATGACAAGTTATCTCATGAAACCATATTGCAAGTTATTTCGTGAAATCATGATTACAAGTTATTACAAGTTCTTTCACGAAATTCATGGGCTTCTTAGCCAACTATATCATGTTCATGTTTTGGGATTGCTTAGTTAACCGAGAAGGCTCAGATAGCCGAAACTACGTTGCCACCGTAGGATAGGGTTGTCGCAGTAGGCAACACCTTCATTATGCGCTTGGGATCCTTACATGCTTATTTTCACGTAAATCTCATATCCCCTGGCAAGGTGCGAGTGTTCTCCGGTAGGCGCAAGTACCAGATCATGTTTTTGGGCTACACTATAGCATTTCCCCACGTTACAAGAAGTTTTATATTCATGTATTTTCATTAATTACTGTTTTCGACTTTACTCACGTTTCATGCTCATGTCCAAGTTACATTCGCTTCCGTTCATGTTCTATACCTATGTATGCCATGCTCTTCATTTCAAGAAGTTTTACATACTAGTACTATTCACCATGTACTAACGCCCCTTTTGCTCCGGGCCCGCACTTCACGGTGCGATACCGACTTTCGAGCATACGCCGCGCAGAGGATCACCTCGCATCAGCTTATCGGGTGAGCCCCACTCCTCTCGGGTTCCATAGGAGTCTATATATATTTAGTATGCAGTTAGGGTAGTCCGTGGCCATGTCCTCGTAGTGAGTATTCGACATGTTTTAGAGGTTTCATAGATAGATGTTAGTTTACAGAGTCAGTGGTGCATCCATGTTACAGACTATTATGTTTTCATAATGTTTCATGCTATGAGATAATTTCAAGACTTTATTCCGCAAATTATATTTTCATGATTTATTTAAATTGCGTCACATAGATATGTTGTTTGATGCCCATGTTGACGCAAGCCACGAGGTTCGCTCGACACATGCAAGCAAGGCCCGAGTGCCGTGTTACGCCCAGTGCCATGGTTCGGGCGTGACATTGGTAAGCTCCCTCTATATATATATAGTTATTACCATGATTCTTTCTTAAGTGTTTTTTGACATAAAAAATAATACTTACACACACAAGATTGGCTTGGTCTAGAAAGACTACTAGAATTATTTGTTTTATTGCTCCAATTATGCCAATATTAGCACTAATAGTATGTAAATATCGAAACTCATTGTTCAAACAACTATTCAGATCCAGAGTTCCTATAGTTTCTAGTAAGTCTTGTTTGGAAGCTCGTTCTCAGACTTGATTAAATGTCCTTTGTTGTTCAAACTTAATCATTTCGTTTTTGTGATTTTCTAATTGTTTCAAAGTCTTACAAACTGAATTAATCAAATTCGTTTTTTTGTCAATCTATCTCATAATAGCCATTCACTAGCTCAAGACCGCTAAACTTTTGTATCTCCTTTTTGTAAGCGAGAACGATTTTCTTATAACTTAACATCTTTGGCTAGATGTGTCTCATCCTTGCAATTGCATAGTTGTAGAGAAGAATAAATTGGTGCCTCCACTTGCATTCCACGAGTACGAGAGAGCTATTTGGAGCATCCTCCTTAAGCCGGCGGATTTGGCAAAAGATTCTCCCGTTGCAATTTGTGGCTTCTGTGATGAAAAGTGCCGAATGATCACTTTATTCATTTACCCTGAAGATTTTGCATATGTATTTTTCACAAACTTCCTTCCCCCGTAAAAATAATAGGGGTCGTCGTAAGGCCAAAAGAGGGACATCATAAGAAGAGGACATAAAAATTACATATTATATGAAGAAGCCGTCGTTGTTGGCGATGATCTGAAAGTCTTTCGCATATCAAGAGATCTTTTTCTTTGGTGACGATCCATAAGTCTTCCCTATATCAAGAAGCCTTCCCCTCAAGTGGTGATCAAGAAGTCTTCCATATATTAATAGAAGTCTTCATCTCTGTCAGTGATCCAAAAGTTTTCCGTATATCAAGAAATCTTCCTCTCCGGTGGTGATTCATTAGTCTTCTATATATCAAGAAGCCTTCCTCTCAAGTGGTGATAAAAAGTCTTCATAAATCAAGAAGCTTTTCTCTCAAGTGGTGAGTCGCAAGTGTTCCTTACTCCACGTTCGTGATCAAAGCATAACTCCACATTCATGGTCAAATTCAAGAAACAAGTTTAGTCCATCAATTCAAGAATTGAGTTGACGGTCATGAGGAGAAGAATCAGAGGACTACTTCTTTTGATTTAAGGAAGTCTAAATATTGTTATCCGCATAATTTATTGAAATACAAATATTATTGTTTGCTATAACCCCTGCATCTCAATTTATGTGATATAGTTTGACTCGACGTAGAGTTTAAGAAAAAAGACTTGTCAAACTTGTGGTCTAACAAACCATAGATATCAAAAGGGAAAGTTTTGAGTTAAATTATTTCTAAATATAGAAATGTATCATCATTTTTAAGAAAAACTAAAAAGAAAAGTGTATCATGCATACTTTTATAGGATTTTGACAAAAATTCTATACATTTTTACTTTTTAAAAGGTGATGAATCAAGAAAACATGAAAGACGACAAGAATAAATTGATCCCACTATTTTAAGGTAGTGTAAAACATTGTTAAGTAAAGACAAAAAGTACATTATTGCACGAGGGGGCAAAAATCAATCGAGGTGGGACTTAAGAATTGAGACTACTAAGATTAAGTATCCAATAAGAGAAATTTAAAATCATATAAGAGGAAAAATATCTAATACTTTGTAGCTTTATATTCAGGATCATTGGAATACCTTGTAGCTTACACGCTAGTTACTACTCGAGACAATAGAACTAATTTAATTCAATTGGAGTAGTATAATAGGTTTCAGAGTTAGAAATTTAGGTGTTAATTATTTCATCATCCCGAACCCAAGACGAAAATTTTAATATTTTATTATATTTAAATATAATATATTGAATATATTTTACCCATATAAATTTATTCGGTACGGTTCGGTATTTTTTCGGTTTATTTCTATAAACTTAAGAACCAACCCAATTATTCGGTATGGTTATAAATTTTTATAAAAACCGACGGTTTTCTTAAAGGAAACCTAAAAAATCGGTTCGGTACGATACGGTTCGGTCGGTTAAGTCGGTTTTTTGAAAACCATTGACACCCTTAGTGTGGATGCTTCCCTTTCGGTTGATCTTTGTTTGGTGGTTGCACTGTGAATTCAAAAACTTCATAGTGATTTTGTTTTGAATATATGCAAATGCTCTTAAAATGACATTTTCCAACTTGCATACCAAACATCTCAGATATCCAAAAAACAAAAAAAACAAAAAAAGCTCTGTTGGGTTAACCGACCGAACCGATTTTTTAGGTTTCTTTTAACAAAACCAACGGTTTTTATAATAATTTATAACCGTAAGAATAATTGGGTTGGTTTTTAATTTTAAAGAAATATACCGAGCAGTACCGAGTAAATTTATATGGGTAAAATATATTCTATATATTATATTTAAATATAGTAAAATATTAAAATTTTCGTCTTGGGTTCGGGATGATGAAATAATTAACACCTAAAGTTTCAACTCTGAAACCTATTATACCACTCCTATTGAATTAAATTAGTTGTATTGTCTCGAGTAATAACTAGCGTGTAAGCTACAAGGTATTCCAACGATCCTGAATAGAAAGCTATAAAGATATTTTTCCTCGTATATGATTTTAAATTTCTCTTATTGGATATTTAATCTTACTAGTTCCAGTTTTTGAGTCTCATCTTGATTGATTTTGCCCTCTCGTGCGATATAAATTATAATTTTTGTCTTTACATAACATTGTTTTACACACTACCGTAAAATAGTGGGATCAATCTTTAATCTTGTCGTTTCTCATGTTTTATTGATTCATCACCTTTTAAAAAGTAAAAATGTATAGAATTTTTGTCAAAGTGCTATAAAAGTATGCATTATATCGTGTCTTTAACTTTTACTGTGACTATGATATGATGTTGTTTTGTTAAAAAAATCAAAAATTCACCGAACCGTACCGATAATAAAGAGAAACTGAGATGATGGGACAGTTTCAGAAAGTCTAATTTTGGTTCTACAAAATGAAATAATCTAAAAACTGCTACGGTATAAATTTTTTAAAATAACCATCCAAACCGTACCATTGATTTTCGTATGATTAGTTACTAGTAATATAATATAAGAATTTAAAAAAAAAATTGCAAAAATACTACAAATCAAAAATGGAAGAAGTCATTTAAATTTGAAAGTGGCCCAAAGAAAAAAGGAAAAAAGAAATGAAAGTTGAAAACGTTAAAACTATGCCAAAAACCCTCAACCCCAATTAGATAGGCTCTGCGCCATTATTTCAGTTTTAACCCACGATCAGAGTTCACAGTTCCATTACTTTTATGTAAATCCTTTCCATGGTTTTCTCAATTAAAACATAATCTCAAGCTACGATCTCCCCAAATTCATCTATGCTCTTGGATTCTCAATTGCACAATCTATTTGGCTAAGTGGTAAGTATTCTTTATCAATCTTACTTTTCCCTTGTTTGTTTGATTCGATCAATCCTCTGCTGATATGCTACATTTGTTTGGCTAATTATATAGGTTGTAGTTTATGGGTTAGGTTGTGTTTTCAAATCCCCTTGATAAAGGTGAATTATCTAAGATAGTTATGAAGTGGGCTCAAGAGTTCTTTTAGGTCTATTGTTTTCAAACCCCCTGATTCATAACACTTCATTTTGAAGCTTGTGCTCATAATAAATGGATTTGTTGTTTTCTGGTTTATAATGTGCTGGAACATTTACTCTGATCTTTGGTACCAAATCAAAATAGGTTCTACACTAACTTACTTATTTAGATACATTAGTCTAAGGTTCCAAAAATCTTTCGCTCGATAAATAGGGTTATAGTTTGTTTCAATAGAAATAAAGACAAGAGATTATGTGATTTTTTACTAATATGTTAAACAACTAGGTATATTCAATGAAATAAAGAAAGAAGATTATGTGATTTTTTTCTAATATGTTAAATGATTCCTACTCTGACTCCTCACCCCTCGATTCCTCTTATCATGTAAGTGTAGTTTTGATTTTTCCCTATTCTCCCAGTTTTATAATTTTCATTTTTTTCTTTTCTTTTAGTTCGTTGAGTTATAATCTTATTACATTGTTCATCTCTTTCTTAATCTTGATTCTTAATATCTTTCTTCTTTAACCACACCGGCTACCATCAACATAGTCCCTTATCATTGACATTAAATGGCCTTCCAAACACCTAGAATTTACAAGGTTAATCCATCGAATATATTAAGAAATTAAGAGAATAACCATATACCCAAAAAAGAATAGGGTTCATAAGAAAAA
>NW_026723394.1:0-6145 GCF_029784015.1 Lycium ferocissimum | reverse complement strand
TTTAAAATTGATGTGCCAAATATCCCCTTTAAACTTAAAAGTTTGATGAAATTCATTGATTTGGTTGGAAGAATTTCAATGAGATGTTAGAAATATATCTCTTAACATAAACCCGCTCTTAGTTGTAAAATCATAAAATACATTGGATCGTTACTTGAGAGTTCCTTCGTATCCTTGTAATGCCATTGATTATTTTACTTGCTTTCTATATTAGTTTATATTTTCGCATTAGTTATAATTTTCTCAAAATCAAAATATTATCAAGTGTTTGGCTTAGCGTAGAAAGTGATAATTCCTTACTTGTTTAAATCGCCTAGTATATTGTTCCCTGTGGGATCGACCCCGACTCATAGTTGGGTAAATTATATTACATACGACCGTGTACACTTTCTCTTTGAGGAGTAGATTTGGACGTTATCAATCACCTCTGCATATCATATATTAAACAGGTGCCTAATAAGACTTGTGTTAAAGAAGACACCATATGAACTATGGAAAGGTAAACGTCCAAATATAAGCTACTTTCATCCATTTGGATGCAAGTGCTTTATTCACAATAATGGTAAGGACAATCTCGAGAAATTTGACCCACGCAGCGATAAAGGTATTTTCATGGGTTATGCACCTATGAGCAGATCATTTTGAGTGTACAATAAATGAAATTGAAGAATATGTTCATGTTGTTTTCATTGATACTAACGCTAGTGACAATGCAGGAGAAGAAATTGTGTTGAGCCAGTCGACTACTGCTCTTGAAGCTGAAACCTGCAGTAGTAGAAAATAAATCCATGGATAATACTAACATAAATCAGTCGACTCCAAAGGGAAGCAGAAACTTCAGAAACTCAAGCCATCGTCATTCTAAGAGAATGGAGAGGTGAAGCAAGCTTTCCAAATGATTTTATCCTTGGAGATCCAAAGGCAAAAATGCAGACTAGATCGTCTTTGAAGCAAACATCAGCATTCGCACTTGTGTCAAAACTTGAACCCAAAAAGGTTGATGAAGCTTTGAATGACGAATCTTGGACCAAGGCAATGCAGGAAGAACTAGATCAATTTGAAAGAAATCAAGTATGGAATCTAGTTCCTAGACCCAAAAATGCTTCTGTAATCAAAATCAAATGGGTATTTCAGAACAAAATGAATGAGTCAGGGCAAGTTATTAGGAACAAAACAAGACTAGTGCCCAAGGCTACTCCCAACAGGAAGGTATTGATTAGCATGAAACAATCGCTCCTGTAGCAAGGTTAGAATCCATTCGTAATTTACTAGCATATGCATCCTTCAAACATTTTAAATTATTTCAAATGAATGTAAAAAAGGGCTTTTCTGAACGACTTCATAAAAGAAGAAGTTTATGTAAAATAGCCTCCAGACTTTGAAAATTCCTCATGCCCAGATCATGTTTTTAAGTTGACCAAAGCTCTATACGGTCTAAAACAGGCTCCTAAAGCCTGATATAAACGTCTAAGCTCTTTTCTCCTTAAAAATAATTTTCTTAGAGGAAAAATCGACACAACTCTTTTCATTAAGAAATCCTCATCAAGTATTTTAATTGCTCAAATATATGTGGATGATATTATTTTTGGAAGTTCTGACCCTCTTCTTTGCGAGAATTTTGCTGAATTGATGAAAGGAGAATTCGAAATGAGCATGATGGGAGAGCTAACTTTCTTCCTAGGACTGAAAATAAAGCAGTCGACTAAGGGCACATTCATAAGTCAAACCAAATACACGAAGAAGCTCATCAAGAAATTTGGTTTGGAAAAGGCAAAGGCTTTTGGCAATCTGATGAGTCCATCCACATGCGGAGAAACATATGTGCCAGGCAAAGATGTTGATGAAAAGATCTACAGAGGAATGATTGGATCACTGTTGTATCTCACTGCCAGTCGACCAGACATAATGTTTAGCATTTGTAAATGTGCACATTTCCAGTTGGCTCCCAAGGAATCTCACTTAACTGCAGTCAAAAGGATCATTAGATATCTTATAGGAACTCAAGAAATTGGGTTACGGTATCCAAACTCAAATAATTTTGATCTAATTGGTTTTTCAGATGCAGATTTTGTAGGTGATAAAACTGACATTAAAAAGTACCAAATGGTACGTCAAATATTGGGTGACTCGCTTATTTCATGGCATAGTAAAAACAAACTTCGCTCTCCTTTGTCTACAACTGAAGCTGAGTATTTGGTTCTCAAGCGCTTGTGGAACTTAGTTACTATGGATGATGCACCATCTAATTAATTATGAACTTGCCTAAGAATCTGTCCCCATTCTGTGTGATAATACTAGTGTCATTAGTTTGTCAAAATATATTGTGCATCACTCTAGGGCAAAGCATATAGATATTAAACATCATTTTATTCGTGATCATGTTGATAATGGTGATTTTGTGCTTTAATTTGTTGATTCTGAAAATCAGTTGGCTACATTTTTAAAAAACCTCTTCTAGAGGAACATTTTTGCACGCTTCGTAACAACCTTGGCATAATTTTCTGTCCTAAAGATTTTTAGACTTACATAGTATTTTAGGAAAACCTTGTAAAATAACTAAAAGATTTTCTATTATTTCCTTTTCCTAAATTAGTTTTACACATTTTCTCTAGTTTTTTTTTCCTTATTTATCTTTTCTCGCCTCTTCCCCATACCTTGTTTGCCTCACACAATCATTACACCTAGTCCCTATGACTGAAGAGTCATAACTCTTCAAGTCACGTCCCTTCATCTTTTCTTTCAAAAACCTTTCGTCTTCTCATCTTCTTTTTAACCTCTTATTTATCCTCTCCTTCTCTACAACCCATCTCCGAAACCCCTATATCTTCTCTGTCTTTCCACCCCTTTCTCAAAAATGGTTAGAGTTAAAGGTGAAAGCTCTCACTGTCGAAGGTCGAGTCGCCTCCTGCTATCCATCTCCGATGAACCCGTTGATCTCACTGAGTCCTCCGATGATGATCTCATCAGCCATTACTCTGACAAAAAGAGAGGAAACTCTGCAAGCTTAAAAGAATCTGCCTCTAAGAAGACCAAAACAGAGGACTCCGAAAATTTTAGGCCTGAGGATATGCAACTTTTTTGGGGGTCTGCTGAGAAAGCCCGCTACAATCTGTTCAAGAAGCGCCGTATTGCAACTGGTAGAATCGTCAATCTTGACCAAATAAGAGACATGCATTGCAATGTAAGTACTTAATTCAAAACCCAAAAATTACCCCTTATCTTTTTGCTCTGTGAGAATGAGTGTTGATACCTAATTTTTGACCTCCCATAATTTATTTTGATTTTATCCAAGTACTTGAATTTTAAATGGGAGAACACATGTTTTCATTTTTTCTGAAAAAAGGGCATCAAATCAAAATGGTTTTATAAACTATGCAAATAATATTTTACCACTATTGTTTGATAAAATATTTTCCTACAATACATCATTTATTATTTATATTTTTTATAGTAATTAATGATGCATTTTTACTAATTCCAATCAGAAAATAGTTAATCATTTAATTTGCTCAAATTATCAGAAATTAATCAGTAAATATTTATCGCAATTTTAATTCAAGAAAAATTGATTGATTAAAATGAAGTAACCATTTCTGCCCCAAATTTTGATTTCTGCACAATCATTTATGTGGGAAATTTTCAAATTAATCATAAATTAATTATGGTTAATATTTAGAGCCTGCTTATTATGTGTTTAAATTACGGCTACAATGGAAATAGTTGATTAATTAGTCAAATAGAGCCATGATTGAAGTGACAAATTCATTGTTTAATTCAATTAAGGCCACACTTGTGACTTCATAATTTTATGAAAGTCAATCGTGTTTTGTTAATTGGTTATTTAACTTTGATTAAAATTATTCAATAATCAATCTTTTTTTTTACTTATTCTTTAATTCGCATTTTTTTTATGTGTGCAATTTATTGCTTATTAATTCACCCGCCTATTATGCGTGTATACATGTGATATGTACATATGTATATACACACACACACACACACACACACACACACATATATATATATATATGTACACACATACATATACATATATGGAAGCCGAGCCAGATGGCAAGCCATGGTACAGCGACATCAAAATGTACCTGGAAGGATAGAAATACCCCGAGGGCATTACAGATGGACAAAAGAAGACCATTCGAAGAATGGCAAACGGTTTCTTCCTAAACAAAGACGTGCTATACAAATAGACGCCGGATTTGAGTTTGCTTAGATGTGTAGATGCCGGCGAAGCCACCAAACTTCTAGAAGAAGTATATGCGGGAACATGTGGACCCCACATGAATGGATTCGTGCTAGCAAAGAAGATTCTGCGAGCTGGATATTATTGGATGACTATGGAGAGTGATTGCTGCCAGATGTGCAAAGGTGCATCAATGCGGATCCATGGTGATCCGATCGGTCCCTCCAAGTGAGCTTAATGCTATGAGTTCACCACGTGGCCTTTCGTCACTTGGCACGAACGTTATCGGACCCATTGAACCCGCGGCCTTGAATGCCCACCGGTTCATTTTCGTTGCCATTTACTATTTCACCAAGCGGGGTGGAGGCAACATCCCCACAAATCAAGAATAAAGAAAGTAGTGGTAGACTTTGTGCGAAACCACATCAGCATGCAGATCTCGCGTACCCGAGTCCGCCATAATGCATAACCGAGCTTAATGAATAGCCACCTGATGAAGGATATCTGTGAGCAATTCAAGATCACCCATTGAAACTCAACAGCTTACCGGCCGCAAATGAACGAAGCCGTAGAAGCAGCCAACAAAAATATCAAGAGGATATTGAGGAAGATGACTGATAATCATAAGGGTTGGCACGAGCAGTTGCCTTATGCCTTACTGGGATACCGTACCACGGTCAAGACTTCAACAGGAGCAACACCGTATTTTTTTGTCTACGGGACTGAAGCAGTCATACCCGCTGAAGTTGAGATACCTTCCCTAAGAATCATTCAGGATGCAGAATTGGACAATGCTGAATGGGTCCGAGCTCGTCATAAGCAATTGGCTTTGATTGACGAGAAAAGAATTGTCGTCGTCTGTCACGATCAATTATACCGGCAAAGGATGGCTAGAGCCTTCAACAAATAAGTCAGAACCAGACTATTTCAGATCGGGCAATTGGTGCTCAAAAGGATTTTTCCACATCAAGACGAATATAAAGGGAAGTTTGCTCCCAACTGGCAAGGGCCTTACGTATTCCGCAAAGTACTCTCTGGGGGAGCGGTAGTATTAGTAGAAATGGCCGGCCAAGAGTGGCCAAAGCCGATTAAATTAGATGCAATCAAGTGCTACTATGCATGAAGAAGGAGATTCTCAGCTTGTAATAGTACTCTTTGCTTGTAATCGTTATTCTATTTTGCTTGTATTGGTTATTTCCTTTGGCTTGTAACCGTTTTGTAATTGATAGGCTAAACAAACACCTTTATAATATCAACTACGCAATGACCTGATTTCCCCACAGTGGGGTACGTAGACAGTGCATTTGGGACCCGGTCGCTTTATTAGTAAAAACCAAAACCCGGCATTTTGTTCCTGAACTACGTTGACCCGAATTCGCCGACAGATACGGTAGCGCTCGAGCTCGGTCGCATCAAAAGAAAAACTAAGAAAACCTTTAGGAAGCCTCAGAGATAGGATTTCACAAGGAAAGGTGATCGCGGCATGCCCAATCAAAGGCAGAATTTATAAGAAGATCTCAAAAATTCACACCTACAAACTACTACAGGATGTTTAGCTGACCCAGAACTCTAAAACTGGGGCAAAATTTTTGGAGAAGGTTCAAAATTTCCCGAAAGATTCGGCAAGAATTGATAGAACTAACAATCGGGGCAGAATTTTTGAGAAAAGATCTCAAAAAATTCCGTAAGAAAGCAAAACCTACTATGGAAGAGGAAGACTCCCTCATTCAAAGCACATGTCATGACAATCAGTATTTTTTCTCTTTAGATAGCATCACAAAAACGGTTTTATAATGAAAAAAAAAATTATCTTTCGAATACCAGAGCTAATGGGATTTCTAGAGCTGCAGTTGGAAGATACGACGACAATGATAATACGATCAACTTAAAATAGGGAAAAACTAACCCATTTCGTACGTAGGTCCCTGTGACACCTGCGATCCT
>NW_026723393.1:0-6485 GCF_029784015.1 Lycium ferocissimum | reverse complement strand
GCCCCATATCAAATAAAGCAAAAGAGAACATACCCGTAGGGAACTCAACCACCCCCTTTTAAAATTTTTCTTGAATGCTTTTCTTTTTTCTTAACTTGTTTTTCCCAATCGTACTTAAATTTTCTTCCCCGACAATAACTTTCTTACCTTTACTTCCCTGCGTGCCTTTGTTCCCAAATCCTGACTTTTTTTGTCGATGCCATTTTTCCCTCCGAAATAAAAGGTCGGGGTAAGGAATCTCATTTCCTATGACTTGGCTCTATGGCTGCGATCTAAGGTGTGAAAGAAGAGTAACCACCTAGATGCCCCGTAACCTCTGATTTATAAATGTAGCGCGCTTATTTCCTGCATGAGGACTCTCTTGAGACCACGACTGCAAGACAACCCCTAGGACGAACATATCGATACCAGATTTATCCACCCTACTTTCGGCAGGGCATGATGGGCACCCGACCCTTACTTAGGGCCGAGCGAACCCGCTGACTCTCGTCATACTCATAATCATACTGGGCCCTTAAATCATGACATGAATGCATAATGAAATCTTTTCAAAGAACAACATACTTTTCACCTTTCTCAAATCGAATAAAATCTGAAATCATATGAAATCTGTAATATAATGCATAATGATATATCAGCTTACATAGCCGCTTACAAAACTGACATATTATATACATGACTGCGTATGGAGTCTCTAACATCAAACAAGATATCATAACATAAACACCTCGACTCGGCAGCACTCAGGGAAATGGAGCTCGCCAAATTTGGAACATCTTACACCATCTGTATACACCTGCGTGGCATGAAACGCAGCCCGAAGAAGTGGGGTCGATGCGAATATTATTTAGCATGTAAAGCATGAAATACGATAAGCCGTAATCATCTTGAAGTACGGAGGTACAGAAAAGTAAGATAGTAACAAGAAACCACAAGGCTTGCCTTTGAAACATAATCGTGCATGTCGATGTCATATCCAATTCATTCTGGAACTTAGAATCATAAGCAAATCGTCATGACCAAATCGTCATCATGTTATCATCATATATATATATACCGTACCCGGCCCTCTAGTGAGGGATTCGGTAAATAGAATCATCATGCCACCATGTCATCATATCATCATGTCATCATATGCATATATACCGTACCCGGCCCTCTAGTGAGGGACTCGGTGAAGTAATCATATATATACTAGTACCCGGCCTGGTAGGGGACTCGGTGGAATGAGATCATATCATCATATATATATCGTACTCCCGCCTCTAGTGAGGGACTCATTGAATAACGTACCCGGCACTTTCGGGACTCGGTGGAGGAGATCTGTCTCTATCGTGTATATCATACTTGGCCCATCTGTAGGCTAGGCGCCCATCATCCATCATCATACACCGTGCAATCTCGCTCTAGCGAGACCTGGTGAACAATGCAAATGAACTGTACAGGCACGAATACATACCGGCCAGGACTTCAGTGAAGGATGTAGCAACAGCTCACCACCCGGCGAGTAAGACCATAAGCACATAAATCATCATTACAGCCTCAACAGATAAGTAGACAAATCAACACTCGAGTATCAGAATAACAGTCACACTTAGGGCTCTCGAGATATCATTACAAAACGTGTCATATAACGTCTTAGGGATCGCATGTTAGCATATATCGAGCCAATCCGAGCCCGACTATGAATGTTACGGCATTATTCATCATAGACCACTTCCACAACATTTCATAGCAATCCGGATCATATATGAAAGTTAGGGACATTATACACTATAGAACTTTCTACGAGCATATAAGCGATCGGCTTGCGTCTATAGAAAGTTCACGGACCTTTTTCGACATAGGATCTTTTAAGAACAAAAAATCTTTTAAGATATGACATCAAGAAGCAAATAAGAATCATAAGCATGCCGAACTTTAAGATGAGTTACCCCAAGGCACAAATCATGTCATATCTTACTTAGTCTAAGACATGCCAAAAGAAGGAAAGAGAGTAAGTTTTTACATACCTCATTCCCGCTTCCTAAGCTAATCCAAACTTAAGTCTCGGCTTCTCAAGATCTGATAACGTATTAGATGCCAAATATTAGTCATGACACTTAGGAATCCAATTTAAGCTAGCACTTTATTCTACAAATTTGACAAGATTTCCCCTATAAACTCAACATCCCCGAGAATTCAACTCGGCCAAATCTTCAACAACAATACCAATAACCATATTAACAATATCAATACTCAATTTCAAACGCATTCTAACATTAATAACTCCTTTCTACACAATTTGACGACATTCAATTACATTCAATTCAACTACATACTTTCAAGCTAACGTCAACGCTCACAAGTTCAAGTACTAATCCGAGATCATTCAATCAAGATTCAAGAACATTTCAAACAATCCGTACAATATTCGAAACAACCCAAACAATACACTACTTCACCCGAAACCTCCCATTTCCAATAGGAACAACAACAACACATTTCCATCTTCCAAATTCATCAACTATACCAATAATCCACACGTTAACAACATTATCTTCATAAATACAAGAAACTATATTTGATTCACATTAGCTTCCAAAAACAGCCCACACACGATTTTAACTCCAACTTGATTCATTAAATCTTCATTTTTCATCATGACATCCACAACAACATCAACCAAAACACTAAATAAAATTTGTTCATCATGCCTACACCAAAACAACATATACACAGCCACAACTTCCACACCACAATTTCATGAATTTCATTCATTTCCACATACTACAACATGCACAAGCCATTTATAACACATGAAAAAAAGGAGATTAATCATACCTTCTTCACTTAACTCCTCCCTAGAGTTGTGTTTTGCAAAGAAGAGTTTGCTTGCTCCAACAACTTCCCATGTTAATACGGACCTTCCAATTGGTAGAAAAGCTAGAAGAAAATAATTTTTTTCTTGATCAAATTTTGGGACCATATTGACCAAGCCATGGCCGAATACTATCTTTTTCTCTCCCAAGTTCTCCAAGTTTCTTGAATTTTCTAAGGTGAAAATGATGAAGATGAGTTTTAAATTAACACATGTGGCCCATGGCCCACATATGCCACACGGCCATGGCCCTTAATTTCATGAAAAAATAATTAACTTTCCAATATTCACTTTTAACCCCAACTTTTCGTTAATATTCCATACCAATTAAAATCATAAGCAACTTATGTCTTAAAACAAAGTCGGAAAAAAATAGCCTTGTCCATAACTTGTCGCAACCAACTTAAAATATTCCAATGTACAAAAATACAGATATAACATCCTTCTCTCTTTAAAACATTCGTCTCGAATGTTCAACTAATCTCATGCAGGTCTTATAAGGATCTCGTGGGGGTTTCCTTTATTACCATACATGTAGTCTCATCTACCAATCATATTTCTTCTTCATCTCCTCTTCAGCTTCTCAAGTCATCTCCTCCCTATTATTATTCCGCCACGGTACCTTAACAGAAGCCACGTCTTAGTACGCAACCTTCTTACCTTACGAACAATGTAATAAGGTTCAATGTATATCTCGGGTCATCTTCTTATCTTTAATTCACACTCTTCTATTGTCCCTTTGCTCAGATCTTGCCCTCAACTTTCCAGTCACCCATTATGTTGCAATCTTCACAAAAATATGCGAAGGTGCTCAAATTAGCCCAAAAATGCCTTAGCGTGGCTTCACTAATCCTTATGTTTTACTTTGTCTTCGCCACCCTTATCTTACAATCGGTATCAGGGTAGGTCCTTGGTCCAACCAAGGCCATGTCCTGTTTGTCCTCAGTACTAACTTCATCTCGGTAATTTAGCTTACCATCTTTACATCTTTCCTTAATGTACCCCAAAACCTCGTAACCATATTTTTATTACGGAATCCAAACTTTTCTCATTAAGCATTTGCTCGGTCTCATTCCTAGCACATAAATGTTCATGGGTGTCATAACTACCCTTGTACGATCTGTATACAGTATACTCGATCTTAGTCACGATCTTTCCTTCTCCTGGTTCATTCTACTTCACATATCCCCTCCGTACTGGCATTCGTTTATAGCCTATCTTGCCATACTCCTTTCCCTTCCCCGTAGGCCGTGACTAGTGCCCGAGCTGGGCACCCAAACACACTCATTAACCAGAATCGGCATACAAATACTTACACATATACAAAGATCATACGTAGCCTCCAAATTGTCGCATGGACAAGCATATATATCACAGAAGCCAACAAGGCTATCATAAAGCATAGCGTCCCAAAATATATACAAACGTCGAGCGACAATTGCGCGGCGAATGGGACGCCCAAAACATAAGACATACGAACACATTTTGAGCAAAGAATAAACACAACCCACATATATGTCTGCGACCTCTAAGAGTCATAAATAATCAAATGACGGGAGACGAGGCCCCACCGTACCCCCCCGAATAGACGTATGCATATATACAACGGAAGAATGTGTACCAAAATATGGGCTCAGGTAAGGGAGCGCTCAAATACTTAGAATAGGTCGCCCTCGCTGAGCGTTTCACTAATTGAGCGTACGATGAAACGCATCCCCCGAAGAAAGGGAAATTGATGCAGAATATGTGCGAGTATGCAAAACAAGAAATATCAATGAAACGAGAATCATAATCGAACAAAGCTACAAGTAAAATAAGTGCAATATCCGTAATACCAAAGTATTTACTTTTAAAACACAAATCATGCATGGGGCTCAGGGAATATGGTCGCCCACCCGTCATTGGCGCCATAACACAGCATAACACCATAAGATTTTGTCACGACCCAACCCCGTAGGCCGTGACTAGTGCCCGAATTGGGCACCCAAACACAATCCACTGAATTCGAAATCGCAAATGCATGAGTGACGTATACAGACACAAATATCAAACGTCTCGTATTATATCAAACTATCTCAAACACATCTCAAACACACGGATATATCAAAGCCGACAAGGCTATCAAATGGCGCATATACCAAAATATATACAAATGCAAGCCGACGTAGGTTGCTACGGCGAATGGGATCGCCAGGAACATATATCATACAAAAACACAAACTGCAGAATAGGGCAGTAACCAACATACATGTCCACAAACCTCTAAACAAAAGGAACAAAAACGAATCAAATGGCAGACGGGCCCCGCCGTTTACTGAATAAATATATACAAATGCAACGAACGAATATATACCAAAATGTGGCTCCAGAATAAGGGAGCACTCCAACAGCAAAAGAGGGTGTCCTAAAATGTGGATCACCAAAGCATGCAAAAATCATGCACAAACATGTGGCATGAAACGCAGTACTCGAAAGAAAAGGGGAGTCCGATACGAAATATGTCTTTTAGTATGCAAAACGAGAAAATGGTATACAAATACTGAGTCATAATCAAAATAGAGGTACAGAAAATAAATGCATTTCCAAAATATCACAATGTTACTTTAAAAATACGAATCATGCATAGGAGCCTGTGTCATGGTCGCCCGCCTTTGCGATGGCGCCATAACACGGCATAACACCCGGTGTTTCAAATCTCCAAGATCCACACACATATCATAACCCAAGATATCGCCACACACACATAACACCAAATATAAGCAGACCCGGCCCTCGAGCGGAGGGAGCTCAGAACCATAAACACAGCATAACACCGGAGTATATCCTAACGCGCACGACAGGTAATCCGGCCCGGTTGCGAAAGATATAACAAAATGCACGAGCTGAGTCGTGAGGAATCATATGCATAAAATCATTGTCATAAATCCAAAAGATAAGTAAAATAGTCATATTTGAAATCGGAATAATAATTACAACATTTTCTTTCAAAAGTTATCGAAATTATATAAAGGAGCGTCGCGGGACCCACGGACGAGTATAGACCCGAGCTGGGCCCGCCTATGGAAAACATACTCATCCTACATCATACAACCTTCTACGAAAATCTCAAAGCAATCCGAGCTTTTCTATGAAAGTTATGGGCGTTTGTAGTTTTAGAATCGTTAAAGAATAAACTCTTCAAAAAAACCAAACTTTCATGCAACCTTTACAAATCAATAATTCCAAGGACATAGGATCAATATTTCATAACATCAACATATGAATATCAAGAAACAAGTGCGTATCATAGACATGCTCGGATTGCGAGAATAGAGTTTCGAGGTTCGTGTCATAGCCTATTTTAACTAAGGCATGCCAAGATAGGAAGGTTGGCTTTACATACCTCAAACGCTCTCCAAGATAACCCAAATTCAAGCTAAATCCAACCTACGTCTCTGGCGCCCAAGATCTACAAACAAGTCATAAAATGCCAAACATTAGCTATAGACATTTTGGGCATTTAATTCCAATTTAGCCCTTAATTCTATGAATTTGGGCAGCATTTCCCCGTAAATAGGGCCCCCCGAGAATTTAACCCCCAAATCAACAACAACAACAACCCAACCCAAAAAATTTTAAAAAAATA